>NW_008328349.1:302982-327739 GCF_000622305.1 Nannospalax galili
GCCTTGAAATCACAGAGATCTGCCTGCCTGCCTCTGCCTCCCGAGTGCTGGGATTAAAGGCGTGTGCCACCAAACCCGGCTATTTTTTCTTTATGTATATAAGTGTATTACCTGCATGTGAGTAAGTGCACCCTGTCATGCAATTCCTGAGGTGGTCAGAAGAGGGTGTTGTATTCCCCTGGAACTAGAGTTACAGATGGTTGTTATCCGCCAGGTGGGTGCTGGGAATCGAACTCAGGTCCTCTGCAAGAGCAGTCAGTGCTCTTAACCACTGAGCCATCTCTCCAGCCCCCTAAACAGAATTTTGTTTTCGTTTTTTAAAAAATTTTATTATTTTTATTTTATGTGCACAAGTGTGCCTGCATGTATGTAAGTGTACCCATGTCATGCAATGCCCTTGGAGGTCAGAACAGGGTGTCAGATCCCCTGGAACTGGAGTTAGGACAGTTGTTAGTTGCCAAGTGGGTGCTGGGAATCAAACCTGGATCCTCTGCGTGAATAGTTAGTGCTCTTAACCACCAGCTCTCCAGCCCCTAAACAGAATTCTTATACTTAATATAACTTGCCTAAAAAGACACTGACCATTTTTCTTCTTAAGAACTCCCAAGTGTCACACATCCTTAAGGATAACTAGAACATTTATACATAAATGTGAGGGCTAGAGAGATGGCTCAGCGGTTAAGAGCACTGATTGCTCTTGCAGAGGACCCGGATTCGATTCCCAGCACCCACATGGCGGCTATGAACCGTCCTTAACTCCAGTTCCAGGGGAATCTGAAGCCCTCTTCTGACCTCCGCGGCATTGCACAACATGGGTGCACTCACATACATGCAGGCAATACACTTGTACACATAAAAATAATAAATAAAATATTTAAAAAACAAACAAAAAACAGTAATGAAGGACTAGGGCTATAGCTCAGGTGGTAAGGTCCTTGCCTAGTACACATGGGTTCCTGGATTCGATCCCCGACACCACACAACTCTAATCCCAGCACTCAAGAAGCAGAGGCAGGAGGATCAAAAATTCATGGTCATAATTGGCTAAGACTCTTTACCCAAACAAACAAGCTCCTAAACCAAAAACCAAACCAGTCATGAATGCCTGTATGCAAATTATCTCAAAGAGATCTGAAAGGGAGGCTGGGGGAGAAAGAGAACAAACTTTAGCTCAGGTTTGCAACACTTCGTTTCATTTAAGACTAAAAGCACAGACCTGAAGCAAACGTGTGAATGGTAACATGTTAGTTCTGGGTTTGGGGTATACGACTGCTGTATTCTTCTCTTTTCCATTTATAGTATTTTGTCTTAGCTTTTCATAAAAAAATTCCTGAATTAGCAACAGAGACATAGAAAGCAAGTAATCCAGAAACAAGTGACAATTTCACCTGTCACTTGTATTTATTTTCTATAATATTTACAGTGTACTCACAGTTTTTATTTACAATGTTCACTGGTTTGAGTACTAATGTATATGCAAAACTAATGACCTCTGAATAGAGTATCACTTGATTGGTCAAGGAATGACTGATATTATAAAAGGTGGTGTAGAGAGATTTTGCTAAAGACAAAACAAAGCTTTATACTGTTGGGTAAGAATATATTTTAGCCTCATACAAATGTACTTATTAATAAATCAAAGAGGAAATTAAGGGCAGCAAATCTATGACCCAAATGCAGACTAGTTTAATAGGATACATTTCAGAGATTTTCAAGGAGTGCTAGCAAATCCTTTTAGATTTGCAGCAAAAACCAAAATGCTGTGTGATCACTAACCACTAGAATGTACAGAGAGAGACTTTTGCTGCTTGCATGAAATAACCTCTGAAGCAAAAGGCAAAGAAAAAAGTAAAGACAGATGAAGGAAAGTGACAACTGCTTTTAAGATGAATATTTTGCAGAGACAAAAGCTATCATGGATAGCTCACTACTTACTGGTTCAAGAGATTAAAGAAAACATATCAGATGTGGCATTTTTGCTCTGAAACACTATAGATTCATACTGTAGTAAGACCCTAGTTTTGAACATCACTCTGATTTTTCACAGAATCATTTATACTTTGAAGTAGCTTATTTGGCCATGTGTGATAGCACACACCTTTAATCTCAGCACTTGGGAGGCAGAGGTAGGCAAATCTCTGTGAGTTCAAGGCCAGCCTTGTCTACAAAGAGAGCTCGAGGCCAGCAAGGGCTACATAGTAAGACCCTGTTTAAAAAACTAAAAAAGCTTATTAATTGACAAAGATCAAGAATTATAATCCGGGAGCTGGAGAAATGGCTCAGTGGCTAAGAGCACTGGCCGTCCTAGCAGAGAACCCAGGTTCGATTGCCAGCACCCACAAAGAGATTAACAACCACCTCTAACTCCAGTTCCAGGGTTAGATACTCTTCTCCTTGATGTCTCTCTGCTGATTTGCTGCCACAAACAACCACTATCCTGTTGCTCTGGAATCGCTGCTGCTATCTAGTAAAAAGCTGTATGGGCTCCCCTGGGTCTCAAAAAGATAACCAAGAGCTGTTGTTATCCACTCTTTGTGGTACTAACTTCACCAAAACCAGAATTAACCTACAACAAAAGCACCTCTGGTTATTTTAGTATTGCATACACGTTGGTAACACAACTACATTGCGTTGTACACCATAAAAAAAAAAAAATCAAAGTCTGGGTGGCAAGCGCTTTGAGCATTTATTCTCACAAGAACACAAGGCTAACCATGCCTGGATCAAGCCAACACTGGAAAAGCTTTACAATGCTACAGAAGTATCATGAAGGGTCCAGTGTGGCATATATAAGTTCTGATGAAAATCACTCTAAGATACACAGCTTTTCTCTTGAAGAGACACCAAGGCAGTGGGGGGAAATGAGCTACAGAGTAAGAATGATCTAGATTTAGATTCAGATGCTATAGGATTATGGGTAAGTTACTTCAAATGTGTGAAATAAGAACAAGAATCCACACTGGGACTGTGAAAATATGTATAGTGGTTACTTTTCCATTATTATGACCAAATACCTGTCAAAAGCACTCAAGAAAGGAAAGGATATATTTTGGTTCATGGTTTAAGAGGACATACAGTCTATCACGGCAAGAAGGCATTTGATGGTAGGAGTATGAGGCAGCTGATCATACTGCATCCACAGTCAGAAAGCAGAGGGAGGTAAGCACAGGTGCTCACTTACTTTCTTCATTTTCCCTTTTTCTTCAGTCTGGGACACAGCCCACGGTACCACCTACAATAGATCGGTCTTTCCTCTTTAGTTAAACCTCTTTGCAAATATCTTCAAAGATACACCTAGGGAACAAGGGTCTCCTGGGTAATTCCAAATCATGTAAGTTGACAATGAAGATGAACCATCATAACATACATGTGAAAATATCATAGAGTACCTGGCAGACATCTACCAAGTTATTCCCTTTCCTTAGAATCAGGTCGTAATGGAATCTTTTAGGTCTTTTGGTTCTGCCTTATCTTGGAATTCAAGAAGAACTACATCTATCACAGGTCTTAATCTGCCACCAATCATTTTTGCATCCATCATGTCTAATCTCTGATTTGCTCACTTTGGGATCTCTTGAATTATGTTTGCTATGGAGATGATGAAGGTTGAAAGTATTGCCAAGGCTTTTTTAAGTAGGACTCTTCCTAGAGCACTGAGAAAACTATCCCCTACTTCATGTCTAAGAAGCTCTAAGTAGGACTCTTCCTAGAGTATTAAGAAAACTATCCCCTACTTCATGTCTAAGAAGCTCTAAGTAGGACTCTTCCTAGAGTATTAAGAAAACTATCACCTACTTCATGTCTAAGAAACTCTAAGGAGACATTTATTTGTTTATTTGCTTATAAATTTTGTTTTATTTACTATTATTGTCTGTGTATGGAGGGGACAGAACAACTTTCAGGAGTTGGTTCTCTCCTTCAACTGTGGGATATGAGAACTAAACTCAAGTCACCAGGTTTGCATGACAAGTACTTTTACCCCCTAAGCTATCCTGCCAGTTCAAAGGAGTCTTTTAATCACTACTGAATAACATATTACATGGATTCAGATACCTTATAAACAAATTCCTACTAATGTCTAAATGATGCATTTAAGTTCTTTTCCACCTTGGGTATGGTGGTTCACACCTAGAATCACAGCACCTGAAAATTCAAGGCCAGTCTGGACTACATAGTGTGTTTGAAGCCTGTCTACAGAGTGAAATCTTGTCTGTCAAGAAAAAGAAAAGTCAGTGAGATGACTCAGTGGGAAAGGTGCTTCCACCAGGCCTGATGATCTGAGTTTGATCCCCACAACCCACTTTGTGGAAGGAGAAAGACTTCAGCAAGTTATCTTCTGACCTCCGTACATACACTGTGTATGGCATGAGTGTGTCCACAAATAAATAAAATAAATATAAAATATTTTTTAAGTTCTGAAGGGCATCTTCATGATGTCTGTGAAAATGGGAAATTATAACTTCATTATATTCCTTAAAATATGGAAACTATAGCCATGCCCCTTCCCTCAAGCAAAGTGGTATCACTGCTTATCAAAGCAGCTAATACAAACCCACACACAGCTTAATAGTAGGAAATAATATGGATTTTGGGGTTCTGCTGTGTATAATTGCTAGCTGTAGAAGCTCGAGTAACTAACTCCTCTGAGACTCAGTTTCCCCACCTGTAAAACACAGACATTATTATATTTCTCACAGAATTATTTAAAGGATTAAAGTGAATTAAATAATGCAGGCATTCAAAATATAGTCATCATCTCTATCTTAATAAAATAAAAGGAAAGCTAAAAAAAATAGAGAAAAATAAAAATATATACCATGTTCACTGCATCTTGATCAAAAGGGTTCCATTCTATGTTCTGAGGATAGTGGGCCAGAACTTTAGATTTGAATGTTCTCCTCAAAGGACTCTGGTCAAAATTTTCACCTACAACAAATAATTAATAATCAATTAATAACTAGAACTTAAAAACATGTAATAGCCTTTAAAATACTTTATATATATATACACACACACACACACACACTAATTATATTCTACCTGTAACAGCCTGAGCTGCAAAATTCCTAATGGACAACAGGAAACTATCAATAAGAAATCTACACTTAAAACTTTAGAATCTGAATTTTATATCTTATCACTAATACTAAAAATAAAAACATACTAACATCATTACTGTAATATAATTATACTCATTTCAACCTATGGTGATAAAAATTTTATAAAGAAACATTTCACTGAAGAAATCTTGATTTAAGCTAAACCTTATGATACTGATCTTATTTATTATTTATTTATTTATTTATTTATTTATTTATTTATTTATTTTTGGTCTTTTTGAGACAGGGTCTCCCTGTAGCCCCAGCTGGCCTGGAATTCACTATGTAGACCAGGCTGGCCTTGAACTCACAAGAGATTCGCCTGCCTCTGTCTCCCAAGTGCTGGGACTAAAGGTGTGCACCACCACGCCTGGCTGAAACACATTAAACTTTTAAAAGAAATGAGTAATTTTAAACCAAATTCATTACTTGTCAAACTTCTAGAAAGATAAAAGTAGACTATATATGAGAAAATTCAGTAACAACCATTACATCCATTCTTTACCTGCTTGACCAAATTAATTCCCATAGGGAATTATCCCCAAATACCTTAGATTCTTAAAATAGTTTAATGTAGGTGGATCTTAAATTCCCAGTGTCAAAAAGCTGATATCAAAGGATTAGAAGACCTCAAAGCAGTTTCATTGTTTTGTGTTTTTCTTCTTTAAAAAAATATTTAATTAATTAATTTATTATTTATTTATTTATTAATTATTATTTGGTCTTTTTGAGACAGGGTCTCTCTGTAGCTCCAGCTGTCCTGGAACTCACTATGTAGACCAGGCTGTCCTTGAACTAACAGAGATCTGCCTGCCTCTGCCTCCCTGCCTCTGCCTCCTGAGTGCTGGGATTAAAGACATGCGCCACCACACCTGTCCTTACTTATTATTTTTATTTTATGTGTATGAGTACATTGCCTGCATGTATGTGAATGCACCGGTGTCATGTAATGCTGTGGAGGTCAGAAGAGGGCTTCAGATTCCCCTGGAACTGGAGTTAGGGACGTTTCGTAGCCACCATGTGGGTGGTGGGACTCAAACCTGGGTCGTCTGCAAGAGCAGTCAAGTGCTCTTAACGGCTGAGTCATCTCTCCAGCCTGTTTTTCTACTTTTTAAGACTAAGTACAAAATATGGTTACAGAAAATATAAATGAAATTTACCAGTATTTGCACAATTAAAAGTATCACAAAGTAATCTGACTTAGAAGGGACATTCTGCCATCTTGTTAGACTCAGTTTCCATTTGGGGTAAAAATATGAAAAGGCAGATACTAAAACAGCTTTGAGCTGTGCAAAAGTTAACCAATCAAGAAGGGAAATATCACATTCTAAAATCTTGTTGGAAACTGCAATATAAAACATATAGGAACTATTATGAATAAAGGATAATACTTAAATACATTGGCTGAACTACTACTCTAACTGAAGTTCCTAGCAAATGGTCACTTTCCTTTGTATTCCTTTGACTTATTTAGCCAAGTCCCATATCTCTGTGTCTTTCTTTTCTGCAGTTCCATATTCTAAGAGCTGATGGCTTCTATTTTCAGGACAGAAACTGATGAAGGCATCTTAAAACCAGGTGTAGTGTCTCACGTTTATAATCCCAGCACTTGGGAGGCAGAGGCAGGAGGATCACTATGAACCAAGGCAAATCTGGGCTACAAAGTGAGGTCTTGTCGCAAATAATAAGATAAAATAAATAAACAAAAATAAGCTCTTCCCTAAAGAGTTTATCAATTAAAAAAAAAGATTTTATTTTTAATTTTGTGTGTGTGTGTGTGTGTGTGTGTGTGTGTGTGTGTACAGGCCAGAGATGTTCCTGGAGCTGGAGTTATAGGCAATTGGTTATGAGCCATCTGATCTGATGTGGGTGTTGGGAACAGAATTAGAACAGTGAGTTTATCAATTTTGAACCACGCACCTAGGTTATCTAAACAACAAAAACTAAATAGATAAATATCCATGAATCAGTCAATGTGACTGAAGAAGTCAGGATTCAGACTATTGCTTTAATGTGAACACTAAGAATGCTTAGATTTTAAAGATTATCCATTTCTTTATTTAACAAACAATGAAATTTCACTTTAGGTAAATAAATAGATAAGAAACATGTCCTCCTGGTTCTAAAAACAAACAAACAACAACAACAAAAAAAAACTACGCTACTGACTAAGCCTTAGTCACACCAAAAAGTTTATCTTCAGATAATAGAGAATGATAAGAAAATCTCTTTTTTGCCCATCATCAAAGACCTAGAGATGGCTATTTTTATTATCCATAAATATAAGTAAAATACGAAACTCTGTAGGAACAGAAGAAACAGCACAGAACTCACGATGTAACTCTTTGTAATACTTACTTTTTAATGAATTCCTGCCTGGGCATGGTTAAAACAATAACATTATCTCCATTCAGATACAAAGTTATAAATGGGATAGGCGATAAATCAGAGAAGCCATGACAGTGTCATTTTAAATATAATTGTTCTGTTGCCTAAGGAACACCTCACCTTCTCAAGGCACAATGAATCCACAAGGGAGAAAGAAGGAAATTAACTCCAAAGAGAAAGAATTTCACAAAAAAATGAAAAACCCACAAATAGCAACACATCTAATAAAACAAAACCACCACCACCACTGCCCGACTCCTGCTACCATTACTACCACCAACACCTCCACCACCACCATTACCACCATCACCACTGCTACTGCCTCCACCAGTATCTCTTACACTGAATGATCATTCTTGTAAATATAGCTGTCTTGGCAAATATTATTTTGAAAGAAATTAAGGAATAATAAGAATCTAATATCATTGGTAAGGGTTTATAAATGAGTGAATGTAGTTATTCCTCTAAAATCGGTGAAAGAAGAGCACCCTGGAATTAACTTTGGGGCCTGGGAGCTGGGAGAACAATTTTCTCTTTTCGTTTTAAACACATATTTTTATAAGCCTCTAACCTAGAACTTACTGCTAGCACTAAGCAGGAAAAATGACTGGGTTTAAGAATTTGGATTACCAGGAAATGGAAATTATATAATAAACATCCTTAAATTAAAATTCACCTTTTTGATTACTGTCTTGAAATAAATAGATATCCATATAGTTGTGAGAGGCTTAAGTTCAATTCCTAGCACTGCCAAAAAAATAGTTCCAATATTAATACCCTTGCCATAACTATATACAGACCTAATTCCAAACAATATTGCCAAGTAATCTTCTAAATTTAAGATGTAATTAAGTCTTTCCTTCTAAGAAAATAGGAAATATGTGCCAAGACAGCTTAGGCTAGTAAATACATTTATTTTCAAGGCTTGAAGCAAATGAGGTCTTCATGAAAATTAAGATGCAGATGAGAGAACAGAATATAAAACACCACCTACAAGTTTGCTGAAGCAAATTTGATAAACACTTATAATGAGTCTGGGGTGAACTAAACTAATGATTCCTAATACCCCATCCTTTTTTAAGCTATTGTTTTACCTGAAGTCGTATTTGCAGTATCTCGGCTCTTGCCATGACGATCTGCTTCTAGCCATTGGTACAAAACTACATAATGCAATAGAAACAAAAAGCCTTATGAACAACAAATAAAAAGTGAAAATGATTTTGAAGAATGGAAAATGAGAATAAACAAAAGCAATTAAATATGAGACATTCAGGTTAAGCACATAGCTCAACACTAGTGGAATGTAGTTTACAAGCTGTTAGTAATAAGAGAATGAAGACAGTAGGCAATTTTAACATAATAAGCAAAATTCTATCTAGACATCTGTAACAGTTATGGGGGGTTGCACATCTTAAGACAAATTTCAAGAACAGTGAGTGACAATAAAGTATGAGGGTAAAACTAAATGACTCATTTTAAGAACTGTACCTCCAGCACTGCATACCTATCAAACACAAACCTGACTATACCAGATACTAACAAGGTACTGAATGATAAAAACTCTCAAGCACTGCTGGCGTGAATGCAAAATGACATGGCAACTCTGGAAGACTGAATTTCTTATAAAATTTCACATGATCTTGACATATAATCCCACAAGTTCAGTCTAATCGTGAGGAAAATATCACGTTTCAAGAGGAACAACTTATACCTGATAAATACTCACCAAAACTATCAAAGAAATCAAAAACAACAAAAGGCTGAACTGTCACAGTCAAGAGGACCTTAAGAAGACCTGATAACTAAGTGTAAAAGAGCACATGTGCCGTGATCCGCTAAAAGAAAAGACAATAGGTAAACACTAAAAAAATATGAATAGGGCACAGACTTGATGATGATGTTGTGCTATTGCTTCATTAGCCATAATAAATGAACAACACTATCATAAGGTATTAATAATGATAGAGGAAATTATATGTGGGACAAAGATATAGGAACTTTATATTATATTTTCAATTTTTCTGTAAATTGAAAACCGCTGTAGAAAAGCAAGTACATTTAAAACACCATACTTTCAAGTCGGGTGTGGTAGTACGCTTGTGGTCTCAGCTGCACAAGAGGCTGAAGCAAAGACCTGCATCAGCCTAGGAGTTTGGGGCTAGCCTGGAAGTATAACAAGATCTTGCCTCAAAAATAAGCCATTCACATTCACTTCAATATTTAAGGTGAAGACACAAACATACATCACATATAATACTATAAATAATCCACCTTTCATAAATCATTTTATGCAAGTCCAAAGAGCTAGCATGGTGGCTGTAATCATAGCATTCAATAGGTACAGGCAGGGGGATCAGAGTTTGAAGCCAGGCCTCACAAAACAGAACAAAACAAAACAAAACAAGCTAAAATTTGTTCTAATCTTAAAATCTCATTTAACTGACCATCTTATTAAGCACTATTAACCATTAAGTGTGTTGACTCTTGTCTAAGGACACAGGCTAACAAGAAACTCATGCTAGAGATAGCCAAAAAACCTTTCTATCCTCACCACAAGGTTTGAATGACCCCAGGACAATAACCAAGTTAAACATCTAGTCTGTCTATCCACAGACACCTGGGGAACAGAAACGTTCCATGCCTTCTTCCCACAATACAGACAGACAATCAATCAAAACACCAGCTATGGAAGTTGTCTATAAAAGTTCTAAACTGAGATGCTGGAAAGATGGCTTGGGAGCACTGGCTGCTTTTCCAGAAGACCCGGGTTCCATTCCTAGCAGCTAACAACTGTAACTTCAGTTTCAGGGGATCCAATGCCTCCTTCTAGCCTCCTGGGCATTTGCATGCATAGGTGCACTCAGATACATGCAGTTAAAACACACATAAAATTTTTTAAAAAATTAATTGATCAAAAAAGATTCTAAAAAACATTCTGACTCATTTCATATCTAAAGGCAACCTGAAATTAAGGAAGTCATTGTGTTTCTAGGGTCCGTGTGAGGACTGAGCTGACACACACTATTAAGATAGGTGGTCCCAAATAGATCTCTAATGGACCTACATCCAATATACAAAGTCCCTGGTTGAAGGGCCCCAGTGAGCACACAAGTCAGTACATTCCCCCGGGGACATATAACAGAACACTGTACACTTAAGGAAGAAATTCTAGGACAATTTACCAATAGCCCCACTGTTTCATATGCCTCTTTTTTATTTTAGCAAAGAAAAGTGAAACATAAAGGCAAATATAGAGGGCTGGAGAGATGGCTCTGTGGTGAGAGCACTGTGCTCTTACAGAAGACTCAAGTTTGGCTCCCAGTACCCATGTCAGGTGGCTCACAACTGTCTGTAACTCCAGTTTAAGGGGATCCAATGCCTTCTGGTCTCTGAGGATACTCATAAACATGAGGCATACACACAGGGCACATATACACATGCACATAAACAATAAATAAAAATTTTAAAAAGTAATATAAAACTATTCCAGGTCAATTCACTCTGACCAGATATGCAGATAATTGTACAAAATCAAACATTATTTTAAAAGCTGAAATATTTCATGGCAGAGTATGCTACTATGTTTGTAGAAAATATTAAGAATGCCAAGAATATACTTATTTTCACTATGGCTAAGAATTTCAGATTTGGCCTTCTGGTGTCTCTGCTTCCTCTCAAGTGGGAGGAAGGACACTGTCCTCAGCTCCAGACAAACAGGGTGTTTATAACCTATGGGGCTGGAAGTGAAGATTTGTGAAATTTGAAGCTATTTCTGAGCCTGAACAATGCATATAAAACATTCACTTACTGCCTCCTAGGTCCCTGTGAGTTCCTCTCCTTCTGTCCACAACCCACTGCAGCCTCTTTTTAACTAGGATCTTTCTCCATAAGGCCAGGTCTTTCAATATTTCCTTATACCTTTGTCCTTACAGAGTAAGTACAGAAATCTAGATTTCTTAAAAAAATTTTTATAATTTTTATTTTATGTGTACAAGTGTATTGCCTGCATGTATGTGAGTGCACCCGTGTTGTGTAATGCCACAGAGGTCAGAAGAGGGCTTCGGATTCCCTTGGAACTGGAGTTAAGGATGGTTCATAGCTGCCATGTGGGTGCTGGGAATCGAACTCGGGTCCTCTGCAAGAGCAGTCAGTGCTCTTAACCACTGAGCCATCTCTCCAGCCCTAGATTTTTATTTATTTATTTTTGGTCTTTTTGAGACAGTGTCTCCCGGTAGCCCCAGCTGTCCTGGAACTCACTGTGTAGACCAGGCTGGCCTTGAACTCACAGAGATCTGCCTGCCTCTCCTCCCGAGTGCTGGGATTAAAGGCATGCGCTACCACGCCTGGCTTAAATAGTCTTTTATGAAGTGTCTTGGATATACTTAGTACTAATTGCCTTGTTTGAGATCTCAAATTACCAATTTAAAAATATGTACCCCACCCCACCCTGGCCTCTCCTGGGAGCTCCGGGAGTGGCTGCCTTCTTCTCCACCCGCCGAGATGGCGTTGGACCCCACAGCATCTGAGACATGTTGAAAAAGATGTTCTGATTCCAAAAATACTGAGAAAAGCACAGAGAGAGGTGTTCTGAACAAGTTGAAGATTTTACCAAATGCTGCAAAGATTCTGGAATCCTTACGGTAATAAAATGTCGGAAAGAAAATTCTGCATTGAAAGGATGTCTAACTCCTTACTATAATGATCCAGCCTTTTATGAAGAATGCAAACTGGAATATCTCAAGGAAATGGAAGAATTTAGAGAAACCGGAATTCCAGCCAAGAAAAGGCTACAGAAACTGCCCACGAGCATGTAGGCGAACATTCAAATGAGCCAGGAACTTGTATTTATGGAAGCCATTTATAAAATAAATCACCAGAAATAATGGACTGAAATAACATTTCCTTTTCCTAATTATGAACATTTTGATTTTTTTATTAAAAATCTTTATTTCTGAATTCTGGTTTATTAAACACAGGAGTGAAAACTAAATGTTCCTCTCCCACTAGAGGCTCCATACTCTGCCATCCCTGTCACTGTCCACTGTGTTGTCAGCACCCTCATCCATTCCCCCCTGTCTGCCCTTCTGGTCAGCCCTAGATTTTTAAAAGTAAGTTTGCTAATGAGCACAATAAAAACAGATTAATATCTTCTAGCCTGTCCCTATTCACATGGTGAAAAAATAATAAACAGGGCTGGGGAGATGGCTTTTGCAAGTATGAGGACCTGGGTTTAGATCCCCCAGAACCCACATAAAAGCTGGGTACTTCAGCACGCTTCTATAACCCTAGCACTAGGGAGGTGGAGACAGGTGGAGCTTTTCTGTAAGGGCTCTTAACCAGTAAGCCATCTCTCCAGCCCCCACAATTAACACTTTTGAAGCCCTCTCCTTCCATCATAATCACCCTAGGAAGTAGGTCCTATTATTACTCTGATTTTATAGAGAAATGAATGTAAAAAAAGACTACATAATTGGCTGAGTGTCAGACAACCAGTAAATCCAGATCTAAGCAGTCTGACTCCAGAAGCTATGCTCTTGATTCTATGTGTGAGGGCAGGTGAGGGAAGAGAACTTCAGGCAGGGAAAGAACAAGTGCTGAATCCCTCAGGTGGACACAGCTACCACGAGGCAAGGCAGCCAGTGAGTCACTATGTATGATGCACCTGAGTTCTATCTCTGAAACTCACATGGAGGAAGGAGAGAACTGACTCCTGAAAGTTCTCTAACTTCCACACATACAATAAATAAATGTAAAAGAGGTAACTAACAGCTAGACAGACAGGTCTTTGTAGCAAGGATTTTTTTTGATTTTTTTTTGTTGTTGTTGTTCTTTTTGAGACAGGGTCTCCCTGTAGCCCCAGCTGTCCTGGAACTCACTATGTGGACCAGGCTGGCCTTGAACTCACAGAGATCTGCCTGCCTCTGCCTCCAAGTGCTGGGATTAAAGGAATGTACCACCACGCCCGGCTGTACCAAGGATTTTTGATTTTATGTTGAGTACTACAAGAAGTTTCTGGGGCATTTGAAACAGAGAAGCAACATGATCCCTGGAAGCTGAGAGGACAGGCTGTGGGTGGTAAGGGAGAAAATGAAACCAATCAGAAAGCTGTGACAATAATCTAGACGAGATGATGATAAACCATATTAGGGAAACAAGTAGAGTTGTGAAAAATTATCACTCAGTATATTTTAAAGACAGAAAAGATATGATTTGCTAACAGAATGGATGTGAGAGAAAGGAGTCGTCAGAAAAGGCAGCATGGTACCAGTGTTGGCTCTAACAGCACCACAGCTCACTGAGACAAGAAATGATAGAAAAGAAGAGGGAGACTGGATAGAAAAGAATTAGTTTTTGATATGAAGTCTGAGGTGCCTATTAGGTCCATTTTTATTACTATGATAAAATATATGAGGCAGTTTACTTTTTAAAAAGAAGAGAAGAAGCCGGGCGTGGTGGTGCACGCCTTTGATCTCAGCACTCAGGAGGCAGAGGCAGGCAGAAACCTGTGAGATTGAGGCCATCTGGGGCTACAAGGAGACCTGTCTCAAAAACAAACAAAACAAAACAAAAAGGGGGGGGAGAGGAGGAGGAGGAGGAGGAGGAGGAGGGAGAGGGGGAGGGGAGGGGAGGAGGGAATGAGGGGGACGGGGAGGAGGAGGAGGAGAAACCAGCACGTACTGGCACAAAAACAGACATGCAAATCAATAAAAGATGGGAACATGGGTGTACACAATTGGAATCACCTGATATTTGACAGAGATGCCAAGATAGACACTGGAGAATAGACAATATCTTCACCAAAAGGAGGAGGAGGAGGAGGAGGAGGAGGAGGAGGAGGGGCGGCAGGATTTGTTTAGGTCACAGTTCAAGGATATGACACCAGCATTAGCTGGACTCTGGTGAAGATTTCCAGGTGGACAGTACGTGGGGGGTGCTTACTGTGGGCTAAGTATATGGCTCCTCAGAGAGACAAACATCTAAAGCAAAGCAATGAACAATAAACTTTTAAAAAGGCAGAGTGATGGGGCTGGAGAGATGGCTCAGCAGTTAAGAGCACTGACTGCTCTTGCAAAGGACCTGGGGTTCGATTCCCAGTACCCACCTGGCGGCTATCAACCGTCCTTAATTCCAGTTCCAGGGTAATCCGAAGCCCTCTTCTGACCTCCTCGGCATTGCACAACACGGGTGCACTCACATACATGCGGGCAATACACTCGTATACATAAAATAAAATAATAAAAAATAAAAAAGGTAGTGTGGGTGTGCGTGCGTGTGTGACAGCACACATGGGAAGTCAGAGGACAACTTAGGGCAGTTAGTTCTTTCTTTTCATTATGTGGGTCCCAGGGATTGAACTCAGATTATGAGGCTTGTTGGCAGCCCTCTTTACCCACAGAGCAAACCTGCCTGCCCAAATCCTGGATTTCATCACTAGCTTTTTTTTTGAACTCTTGAACATTTTAATTGAGGGTTTATATGAATAACCACATATTATGTAAGCCCATCTGTATATACATCCAGAGTCATATTTTAAATAAACAATCATGCAGTGACTTTTGCATGCTTTTGTTTAAGTAATAATTCTGCCAATTTAGTTGATTTTAAGTATGTGATATATTTTTTTTTCTCTTCAAAATTGGCTGTATATTTTTAGGTTTACAGATGAATCATTATGCTTGTACAATCTTTTACTCATTATAAACTCTATAAGACATAAAATTAAATGAGTTTTTAACGGTTAAAAAGATCTCCACTTCATTGTTAAAATACACAGTTTCATACAGAAAAATTCATTTTAAGGTAATTGACATTGAGACGTTTTCACATGCATTTCTAATCTCTCTATATATGACTATTACTGGTCACAGTCACTTACTTTCTGAGTTCCTTGGCATCTGAGCATGAATATAAACTCATCAGATAGACAGGCTTCCTCTCCCACGGGGGCCTCCATACTCTGTCCTCCCTGTCACTGTCCACTGTGTTGTCAGCAGCCTACGACCCCCATCTATTCCCCCCTATCTGCCCTTCTGGTAAATCTAGTCAGCCAGAGGTCCCTGTTCCAGGAGGATCAGCTGTTCCTCATCTACGGCAATCCATTGTCAGTATCATCACTAGCTTTTTTGTTGTTGTTAAAGAATGTAAACTTAACTTTTAGAATGGTTTTGGATTTATAGAAAAACTGGGAAGAGGAAAGAATTCCCTTGTATCCTATAACCAGTTTCTCCTATTATTATATAACCTGATACATGAGTAGAGAACACTTATTACAATTAATGAACCAGTACTGATATAATCAACAAATCTTAACTTTATTCAGTTTTTCCTTAAGGTATTTTTTCTGTTCCAGAATCCCACTCAAGATACCAAATTACTTTTTTTGTTGGCGTGTGTGTGTGTGTGTGTGTGTGTGTGTGTGTTTTGAGGCAGGATCTCCCTGTAGTCACGGCTGGCCTGGATTTGCTATGGAGACCAGGCTGGCCTTGAACTCATAGAGATCTGCCTGCTTCTGCCTCCCGAGTGATGGGGTGTGCACCACCATGCCCAGCTCCTAAATTACATTTAGTAACCATGCTTCCATAGTTTCTCTTAGCCATGACTTTCTGGGATTGTCTTTGTTTTACATGGTATTGGCAATGTTGAGGAGCACTGGTCAGGTATTCTGAGAAGAAAGCCTCAAATGAAATTTATCTGATACTTTCCTCATGCTAAGACTGAATAATGGGGTTCTGGGAAGGAAGATTTGTGATTTAGAGGTTCAGCTATAGATTGGGCATAGTGGAACATACTTATAATTCCAGCACTCAGAAGGCTGAGTGAATTTGAGGCTGACCTGGAATACATATTGAGATCCTGTCTCAAAAAAGAGAGCAAGAGACAAGGTAAGTTCAGCTATTCAAGTGTTCTCTCTTTTCTGCCAACTCTTAAGAATGGGGTAGTAGTTAATAAGAGTGCTTGCTTGTCAGTCATCTTCATGGACTTCTTTTTATAGCTCTGTACAGGTGTTCTACCGGGTTCTGTACAGGTGTTCTACTGGGTTCTATTTTGCTCTTTTCTTACCTTAGTCACTTTGTCAGTTGACACTACCACCCGTATTAATGACTTTCAAATATCTGTATCTCTGGGGTTGGAGAGATGATGGCTCAGTGGTTAAGAGCACTGGCTGCTCTTGTAGAAGACCTGGGTTCCAATCCCAGCACCCACATGACAACTAACAACCATCTGTAACTCCAGTTCCAGGGAATCTGATGCCCTCCTGTCCTCCATGGGCACTGCACGACATGGGTGCACTTACATATATGCAGGCCTAACACTCATACACATAAAATTTAAAAAAACAAAACAAAACCGACCATATGTATCTCTAACCTGATCCTTCTCTCTAGGACAGAGTTTCCAACTGACTACTGGAAAGTTCTTCCACAAGCAGTTCAAATTCAAAAGTCTTCAAAATTGAACCTTACATGTCTCCCAGACTCTCTCTTCTTCCTCTAATTGTGTCAATTAATGACACCAAGCCTCACCCAAATCATGGAACTTACTCTTGGCTCTCCCTTCTCTTGCAAGAGTTTGAGGAAAATAAGCTAGAATAAATGAAATCCTCCTGGCACACAAAAGTGTTTCAACCATAAAGATGGATGAATGTTCTTGTCATGTGAGAATGAATTTTAGCTGTTCTGTTTCCAGAACATAAATATAGTTATGACTATGCTGTATGTGATCTTGGGTGAGCTACTTAAGTCTGTGTTTTCCAAAAAGAAGAATAGCAATGTTGAGTGACGGTCTATCATAAAAACAGTAAATGTTGGCAGGTGTGGTAGTGTAAGCCTATACTCTTAGCACTTGAGAGGTAGAGGCAAGAGCATCAAGATCACCCTCACCAATTAGTCCATTTGCAGTCATGGAGCTACTTGAAACACGGTCAAGAAAAAGTCAGTATTGTAAGGGTATTATTTATTTATTTTCAGGGGTGTTGGTTGCCCAGGATGGTCTATAACTCCTGGTCTCAAATGCTCCTCCTGCCTCAACTTCTGGACTGTTGGGACTACAAGGCATAAGCCACCAAGTCTGAATTCTATAAAGGTTGCTTTTATGTAAAAAAAAAAATCCTCCCCCAAATGTTATGAAAATACTTTACAGAAAAAGTAAACACAACAGCAAAGGTACTTAATAGTATTCTTGACTTACTGAGTTAGTTTTTGGATTTACTTACATCAGTTTTTCATTGAAAAAAAAGAAACCTGCAAGTCCAGCTTCTGTTATATAGCAAGTGACAGGTTACCCTGGACTACATGCATGAGAATCCATCTTACATAAAGAAAAGTCAAAGAACCAAAAATATTCAAACATTTCACTAACACAAATATGAGATTAAGTACAGATTAGGAAGAACTGAGAGAAATGCCCTATGCTTACTAATGATTTCCCTTTTATCCCCCAGGTCTAATTACTAATCATGCCATATTAGTCATTTGACTTTTAAAATAATTGAAGTCTCTTCATCCCTTCTGACACTGCTCTAGCCCAGTCCAGTATCAAGTCTCATGTAAACTATTTTAAGTGAATGTCACCACTATTCTAGTTAGCCTCAAGTTTGTTCCCCACGAATTTCTCACTGCATTACTTTTCCTGGGAAAATGTAGAGACACTTAATTCACCCCAAACAGGACACCAACAGATCAGAAAGATTCCATCCATGCTCACCTTGGTGAACAAATAGGTTTACTGGGGTTACTTACAGGAGTATGGGTGATGACTGAGAAAGGAGCATCAATGGAGTCCTATTCTCAGACAACATTGTACCCTTTATATGCCCCATCATTCTTCCAAGACCACATGCTGCTAGTGATCACTGCTTCTGCAAACCAACCCCTTTTCATTACCACAAACTTAGCTACAACTGTGTTGTTTTCCTTACTTTATTACCGTCTTTAAGGGACCACCTTAGCAATCTCTGCTCCATGATACTCACATTAGGCTCTTAATGAAATAGCTATACCACAACACCCCTACTGTATAATGCAGGAAAGAAATCTTCCTAAATACAAATTTGATGAGGTGACAGGGAGTGAAAAGTATATACTATTTAGTGAGACACAGATAACAGACTAGCCAGTTTTCTCGATCTTTTAAGGACTTTCACTTAAGTAAAGTCATATCCTTGCCTTGGCCAGAGAAAAGAATTTCAGGACAAATCAATATTAAGCAGAGTTGGAGTTTATTAAAAAGACAAAGAAAGGGCTGGAGAGATGACTCAGTAGGTAAATGTGCTTGCTGTCAACAATGACAAACTGAGTTCAATCTCTGGGGCCCACATGGTAGAAGAGAACCAATACCTGCAAGTTGTCCTCTCACTTCCACACGTGCACAGTGGCACTCCCCCCTCACAAATACATAAATAAATAATAAATAAATGTGAAGATATTTTAAAATAGATCTTAAGCACAGGGATTACCAGAAAGAAAGAGGTATTGGGGCAGAAAGTAAAATACTTCTAAGAACTAGAAGTGGCTTTGCCAAGGAGTCCACTTTCTTTGTCTTTACACAGCAATGTATAGGGTTAGGGTGAGTCTGAAGTTACTATTTTCAAAGATTTGTTAAGGAATTTTTTTTAATTGATCTTTTTGAGACAGGGTCTCCCTGTAGTCCCAACTGGCCTGGAACTCACAGAGATCAGCCTGCCTCTGCCTCTGCTGGAATTCTAGGTTAAGGGGTTTAAAGGAGATCATGGGGTGGTTCCTGAGTTCTACTGACAGAATTACAACTGATAAAGTAAAACCTCAGTGTAGGGACACAGGTAGTTAGGATATCTTCATTGTAAACAAAGCTAGTAGTCTTGCTTGTAAGAGTTCTAGAAAATATCCAGAAGAGAGAAGCCCTACTTTTCAGTCTGGTTTGGTACTTTAATACTCTGGTTTGGTCCTGTTTTAAACGGTCCAATCAATGAAAGGGAATTTTTTTTTTTTTTTTTGTCTTTTTGAGGCAGGGTCTCCCTGTAGCTCCAGCTGACCTGGAACTCACTATGTAAACCAGGTTGGCCTTGAACTCACAGAGATCCTTTTGCCTCTGCCTCCTGAGTGCCACCATGCCTGGAAATGGAAGGGAATTTTCTTAGGGTTTGAAGACCAAGGGGCTGGCAGGCAGCCTTAGCTTTCCTTGACCTGCTTGGGGCGGGGCCTGCTGGTGTGGGCCACAGTTCTTCAGGGGGCAGTTGACAGCTCAGGGGTGCAGGTGGGTACGGCACGTGTGGAAGATCATTGTGTTACAGCTGTACTTCTGGGCAAGCTAGAGCAGGGAGGGCTCAATGACACCACAGCACACTGCCAGGTGCAGGGTACTCTTTCTGGATGCTGTAGTTGGACAAAACACTGCCATCCTCCAGTTGTTTGACAAGTGACTATTAGACACTGCTGGTTGGGCAGGATGCCTTCCTTGTCTTAGATAATGGGCTTAACGTTTTCAATGGTATCACTGGACTCCACCTTGAAAGTACTAGTTTTGCCCTTCAGGGTTTTCACGAAGATCTGCATCTTGGTATCTCCTGCTTGGCTGTCTTGTTCTATTTTAATATATTTAAAGGCAATACTATCCTTATGTTGGCAGCCTTTATAGCGAATGCTGTTAATTGTGTTGGAGTTCTTGGTTTTCAGATGGCAAGAGGCTCCTTCCCCGTCTCCCCTCCTCATGCCCCACAATCCCCTATTTTTCCATCCTGCCCACTCAGACTTCTTGCCTCCTGATATCTAGATGAGCACCTCCTTCACTACAGGTTCCCACTGCCATGATATTCTGCCTTGGCTCAGGCACAAAACAATAGACTGTGAGCTAAAATAAATCTTTCATCTTAAGCTGATTTTCTGGAGAATTTTGTCATAGCAATGGAAAGCTAACACAGTCTGAAAAATGTAAAATAATCACTTCTTGTAAGAACAATATTATTTTTTAAATTATTTTTTAAATTTTATGTGCATGAGTGTTATGCCCGCATGTAGGTAAATGCACCTGTGTCGTGCAGTGCCCTCGGAGGACAGAAGAGGCTGTCGGAGTCCCTGGAACTGGAGTTACAGACAGTTGTTAGTTGCTATGTGGGTGCTGGGATTCAAACCCAGGTCTTCTGCAAGAACAGTGTTCTTAACCACTGAGCCATCTCTCCAGGCCCCAAGAAGAATATTATAGGATGGTTAAGTCTTAGTTCCCTAGCTCAAACTAGTATTCTGTATGATTCAAAGGATCTGGCTGAGAAGGTCATCAGGAGGAGTGGGACAGAGACCAAAGTTCAGAAGCCTCCAAATCTAGAGCTCATGAATAGCTCAGAAGGGAAGCTTTGGCTCATGAAGTCTGAGAAGTCAGAAGTGAACCCAGGAACCATATAATGGAGTTATCATTTACCGTGTCTTTTTGGCCCCCACACTCTTCTCTATCTTTCTGCCTTTCCCTTATCATACCTCTTAAAAATACCTTATTTTGGAGGCTAAAGAGGTAGCTCAGTGGTTAAGAGGACTGGCTACTCTTCCAGAGGACTTGGGTTCAATTTCCAGTACCCACATGGCGGCTAACAACCGTTCTTAACTCCAGTTCCAGAGGATTCAATGCCCTCTTCTAGCCTCCACAGGCTCTGTACAACATGGGTACATTTACACATATGCTGGCAAAACACTCATACACATAAAATAAAAATGCATAAATTTAAAAACTATTTTTAATTATGTGTGTCTGTGTGTGGGTCTGTGCATGGGAGTACTGCACTCACAGAGGTCAGAAGACAGTATTAGATCCTGTGAACTAGTGTTACAGGTGGTTGTGAACATCCTGGTGGGGTACTGGGAACTAAGTTGGATCTTCTGAAAGAGCAGCAAGTGCCCTTAACAGCTGAGCCATCTCTCTAGGCCACATATCTTCTCCATACCCTCTTATTCACTCTGCCCATGAAGACTGTGGGGGGCCTTCCATCCCTCACCCCAGCCTTGCATTATTGGGAGTTAGAGGACTGGGTCCCCAAGAAACTTGTGCACTGGGGCAGTGAGGAGAAAACAGAGGTACTGAAAGGGAGCCTTGTAAACTGAAGCTCAGGAGGTTGGAGACCTCATGCTTCAGGCTAATGACATGATTTTTCTCACTTCCTCTCAACCAAAGATTCCTCTACAAACAAAAAAATATGATTGAAATATTTTAGAAAATAACACTATGCTGGGCGTGGTGGTGCACGTCTTTAGTCCCAGCACTCGGGAGACAGAGGCAGGTGGATCTCTGTGAATTCAAGGCCGGCCTGGTCTACATAGTGAGTTCCAGGTCGGCTGGGGCTACAGGGAGACCCTGTCTCAAAAAGACCAAAAAGAAAAAAAAAGAAAAAGAAAAAAGAAAGTAACACTACATAAATGAGTAATTCACAAAGTGGTAGAATTGAATAATTTAAGAGACTGTGTAGCTCATCCCTCCCTCAGTTTTACTTTAAGAGAACACAGGTACTCAGGTCTATGGTCTACGTAACGTAAAAATCAAGTGTGGCTTGAATAAGCCTCCAGCTCGAAAGGAGCTCAGCTTCTTTTCTGTGGGAATAACTTGGAGGGGGATATTAAGAGAAAAGAGATGCACCAAATTTTCTTTCTGGATACTGGGGACTAGCCAGGATATGTTACTAACTTCAGAAACCCAAGGACAATGCCCTTCTTCTCCATTAAGTGTCCATCCTGCACTGTGTAAGAGGTATATACTTAAAACATAATAGACCAACTGTCATATTTCAAATGTCACCTGTGAGTTCATTTTTTACTAGGATTATTAGCAAACAAATCTTTCACATGACTTTTAATCAAGCCTTTAGGATACACACTACCTTTCCATCTCAAAGTGACTTAAAAATCACCTAAACGAAGTATTCAGTTATCCATTCAATCCCATTAAACACATATACATTGTTTAATAACTTAACCGCATCATAATTCACTAGCATAGCCTGCCCCTCTTCCACCCCCCTTTTGTGATCATTTAACCTCATCTCTGTAAACAAGAAAATGGTCTTTATGTGACAGACTCTAACTGCGGCAACTGCAGCTGTGGACTGTGTGCAAACTGATTTTGTTCATTCTTTATCCTGGCAAGAAACCTTGCCCTAGAATTGTTTGGGGACTAAGCAGCATTAAACCTGTGCCAGGAAGGTTGCTGAAAGCAGCCCTAGAGCAAAGCTCTGCAACAAGGCTGTTCAGGAAATGATTAAGACCAAGTGAAACAGCTGCACACAAATCCACGAGAAGAGTTTTGTTCATGACAGAAAAATTGAAGCTCAGCTTTTCTGCATTTTGGCATGTCTTCTATGGGACCTGGAAGGGGAAAGTAGGAGAAAAGAGATGCATCAAATTTGCTTTTTTCTTCTGCATACTGAGAACTAGCATGACTTTTCTTTAGTCACTCTTTGAGTTCAGATGGCACAGGTTTTCTATGCATGATTCTGAAGTACCAGAAACAGAAAACAAGCATAACAAGATCCAGAGTGGATAAATGTGAACTCTCAAAAAACTATGTGCCTGGGTGTGGCGGCAGACTCCTGCAGTCTTAGCTCATAAGAAGCTGAGGCAGAAGGGTGATGAACTGGAGGCCAGCCAGCCCTACATGGCAAGACCCTGTCTCAAAAATTAAACAAAAGCCTCGGTTAAAGGCAAAATTCTTCAAAATCAAGTAATCAAATATTGGGTGAGGATTTTATTTTTCTTACTCATTGCTGGATTCAGTCTACACCTTCCAGAGTGACATAATCATTTTCTACTAGAACTTGAATGAGAATATGCAATATTCCAATCCTGTTACCTTAATATATAACATGTAATAACTTCCAAAGCACCCACAAAGGCCATTAAGATTCCCTAAAATATAACTAGATCTGGAGGCTGCTACAGAGCTAAGAAAGTACAGTTGATTTCTCTCTATTGCCTTTTGTCTGTTTGCTCACATAATTTTCCATTAAATGACTGATAACTCAGTAATTGCAATAGATATGGATGTATAAGTTGAATTTTTAAAAATATTCTATTGGGGGGGAATATTCTATTGAGATATACCTAATATACCGATATTTACCCTTTAAAAATATGCAATCCAGTGATTTTTAGTATATTCACTGAGTTATACAATCATTACAATCACTACTGAATTTTGGAAACATTTTTATCTCCGCCCCCTACCGCAAAAGAAACACTGTACCCTCGTAAAAATAAAAGTATCCCTCTCTACCAGATGGTTTTGTTGTCTGGTTATTGGCTTTTGTCAATTGGCACATGGAAAAAACTTTCAGTGCTTAAACAACGTGTGAAAAGATTTTAAAATTTTCTCTTGGTCTGGTAAGATAGCTCAAAGGCCCTTGTTGCTAAGCCTGATGGCCTGAGTCTGATCCCTTGGACCCACATTGTGCTGTATAGCGTGTCAACTTGACACACTGGGTTGAGGGAGCCTCAATTGGGGAAATTGCCTCCATTGGACTGGCCTATGGCCATGTCTGTGGGGCATCTTCTTGATTGTTGAGTGATGTGGGAGGGCCCAGCCCACTGTGGGTGGTACCACACCCCTGGGTAGGTGGGCCTGTGTGTCATAAGAAAGCAGGCTGAGCAGGGGCCAGGAGAGCAAGCCAGTAAGCAGCATTCCTCCATAGGCTGTGTTCCAGCTCCTGCCTCCAGGTTCCTGCCCTGAGTTCCTACCTTGGGCTCCCTGATGAACTGTGACCTGGGAGATGTAAGACAAATAAACCCTTTCCTCCCCAAGTTGGTTATGGTCAGAGTGTTTTGTCACAACAATGAAGAGACAAACTAGAACACACATGATAGAAGAGACTCCCACAAACTGTCCTTTGATCTCCATATGTGCACAGTAGCAAGTACCCCCCAACCCCACATAAAGTGTAAAATAAATAAATAATTTTAAAAGTTTTCCAAATAAACTTTTTTCAAATCCACTCATCCATTTACCAACTTAGGGACTTACTGTGAAGATAATTTATTTGTAGAAGAGTAAGCATTCAACTTACGAATTTCAGAATTAATGACATTATCTTCAAACACCAATTTCCTGCAAATATTCTATGCTGTGGTTCTTTGTGTGGGGCATGCATATGTGTGAACATGTGGAGGCCAGAAGGCAATGCTGGCTGATTGCTCGCTGCCTATTTTTTAGGTTCAATATTTTATTTGAGTTTTATTTATGTTATTTATCTTTCAAAGGTTTATTAACTGGGTATGGTGGCACACACCTTTGATCCCAGCACTTGGGAGGCAGAGGCAGGTGGA
>NW_008328349.1:327853-332203 GCF_000622305.1 Nannospalax galili
TGTGCCTGAGCATATATGCACACTATGTGCATGCAGGTGCTCACAGAGGCCAGAAGAGGGCATCAGATTCCTCCTAAACTGGAGTTACAGGTGGCTATCAGCCACCTGATATGGGTGTTAGGAACTGAACCTCCATCCTCTGCAAGACTAGCAAGTGCTCTTAACCACTGAACAATCTCTCCAGCCCCCCTTAGGTTTTATTTTAGTAATGTCAAGGTCATTCTCAGCTACACAGTGAATTTGAAACCAGCCTGGGATAAATGAGACCCTGTCTCCAAACAAAAATAATTTTAAAAGTTACCTTAAGGCTGTATATAAAGTATGTTTAAAACACAAATGAATATCATGTTTAGTCTGGTATGCTAATGCACAGTATCATGATTCTAAGTAATGTACTGTGTATTTCAAAGCACTAGAAGAAAAGGTTGAAGGGTTTTAAGAATTTTCATCATAAAAAATGATAAATGAGGCCGGGTACGGTGGTGCATGCCTTTAATCCTAGCACTCAGGAGGCAGAGGCAGGTAGATCTCTGTGAATTTGAAACCAGCCTGTTCTACATAGCAAGTTCCAGGCCAGCTGAGGCTACAGGGAGACCCTATCAAAAAAAGATAAATGATGGAGTTGGAGTGATGGCTCGGTGGTTAAGAGTACTGGCTGCTCTTGCAGAGGACCCAGGTAGGATTTCCAGAACCCATATGCAGCTACCAACTATCTGTAACTCCAGTTCCAGGAGATCTGACAACCTCTTCTGTCCCCTGCAAGAGCAGCAGGCAGGCATGTCTCGTGAGTTGAAGCCAACCTGGTCTATATAGTGAGTTCTAGGCCAGTTAGGGTTACATAGTGAGACTCTGTCTCAGAAAAAGAGAAGTCTTCCCACCCCCCATTTTTTTCTTGCTTTTTTTTTTTTTGGTCTTTTTGAGACAGGGCCTCCCTGTAGCCCCAGCTGGCCTTGAACTTACTATGTAGACCAGGCTGGCCTCAAACTCACAGAGATCTGCCTGCCTCTGCCTCCCGGGTACTGGGATTAAAGGCATGTACCACCATGCTGGCTTACTTTTTTTTAGTATATAATTTTTAATCGAGGGCCAGACTTAATTTATTATTATTTATTTTTTCTTTTCTTACAGTGCTAGGGAAAGTGAAAGCCATACTAGTTAATGATCAGAAGATGTATTCAGAGATATATAAATAAATGCACATTTTTTTCTTCTTTTTCTGAATTTCCCATTCTAAAAAACTATGTTAACTTTGCTCCATATCTTCTTCTGTGAAGAGGATTTAGACATCTAAAGTTTTCCTCTTTATTAATTACATCTTCAGCAACAAGAAAACTAAGGACAACTTACTTCAAATCCACATCAGCTAGTGGACGATAAGAACACGTGAGATTCTAATGGAAACTAGGCAGGAACTGAGGAAGCCCATGAATATTTCAGAAGAATGAAAATGTATGCCAGATGGGTCCACGTGCAGCTGGCTAACAACAGTATTTCTTACAGAATTATAAAGCACTTTCCAGTGTCCCTCAACTACCACCCTTCTCTTTCTCTTTTTCTTTTTTAAAGTGCAATACTACCACCATTTCTCTTTCAGTAAGATCATTATAAAAGAGAAAGAAGGGGCTGGAAAAATGGCTCAGCGGTTACAAGCACTGGCTGTTCTTGCAGAAGATCAGGGTTTGAATCCTAGCACCCACATGGCAGCTAACAACCGTCTGTAACTCCAGTTCCAGGGGATCCACTGCCTTCTTCTGTCCTCTGCGGGCACTGCACAGCACGGGTGCACTTACATACATATAACACTCATACACATAAAATAAAAATAAATTTTAAAAAGAAAGCAAGAAAGAAAAAGAATACCTGTGAGCGCAGTGCTGCTGAGCCAAATCTCAAAATATGAGAATCCAGGTTTTTTTAGTAAAACAAAAATGGACAAAAGACATACTAAGAAAGCATAACCACTCTTTTTCAAACAAAGGAGTTTAAAATGAACAGTAATTACCAAGGACTAGTAACAGTATAAACACAAATCAATTCCGTTTAGCAGTCAGAAGCAAAAGCCCCTCTTCCTCGGAGCACATGGCCTCTGTGAACCTCTTCAGCCTTTCACAAACCCCACCCCATACCTGATACAAAAGCAACGGAGTTGACTAGTATTGTTGTTTTAATAGTAACAGTATTTGAGCATTTACTGTGTGACAATGTTCTAAGGACAAGTGCCTGACAAGCATTTCACCCTTACAACAATCTCAAGAGGAAGCAGAGTACTATTAATATTAGATAAAAAATTTAAGTAACTTGCCCAAGGCAATCTGACAAGAGAACTTAACATTCTTAAATTCTGCCACACTGCAATTTTAAAGATAGTAATTCTGTATTATTTCTTTGAAATACATACTGCTCCAAGATCTCACACACTAGCATAGCTTTGCTATAATCTATTTAAAACAACTGCTGAAGATTATAAATCCTAAATCAGAGATGCATACTCCCTGCTATGTGGTTTTATGAGGTGCCCTCTCACAGTGATCAGGCCTAGTCTAAGCAACCAACACTATAAGACAAAAATAATGGTATGTTATTTCTAAGTCTGCTCTAAACAATTTTATTTCTATCATGGAGTCTCTCATCAACTGCTCTGGCAGAAGCTAGCAGCCATGTCATTAGGATGCACAGGAAGCCTATAGAGGAGTCTTAGTGATAAGAGCCTCAATCTGTCAAAGCCACAGTGAGACTGGAAGCAGATTTTACAGCACCATCAGGCTAGAGATGGAACCTTGTAAGAGACTAAGTCAGAACCACCCAGCTATGACTCCCTGATGCCTGGCCTTAGATACACATGCTTGTTATTGGGGGTTATGGTTGTTTGCTTATATGTTTATAGGTTTGTTTAGTTTGATGCTCAGGATTGAGCCCAACACTCAATTCATGTTAAGCACAATTTCTACCACTACACTACATCCCAGCCCATGCTTGTTTTGAGTGTTAAATTCCCCCCCCATCTTTTCCTTCCTCTTTTGTTAAGGAAACTAAGAATATATTAAAAACGTTTAAGTAATAAATTTTAAAAATAACAAAAGAAGAATCAGGCATGTGCACACACCTGGGAGACAAAAGGAGGGCAGATTTCTGTGAGATTGAAACCAGTCTGGTCTACACAGTAAGTTCCAGGCCAGCTGGAGCTACAGAGGGACCCTGTCTCAAACAAACAAACAAACAAACAAACAAACAAAACAAAACAAAATGATAAGGGGCTGGAGAAATGGTTTAGCAGTTAAGAGTATATATTGCTCTTACAAAGAACATGGGTCCAGTTCATAGCACATAATACCTGTAACTCCAGCTCCAGGAGGATTCAATTCTCTGGTCTCCTTGGACACTTTCACACATGTGCCTCTCCATACACAAATACATATTTTTAAAAAATAAAATTTAAAAAATAAAAAAATTAGCTGTGAGTAAAATGTAGTCACAAACTTAGGAATTATTTTTGAATGTCCACACCAAGAGTTCTAAGAACACATTAAACCTCAAGAAAGTCCCTGAAATATAAGTCAATCAACTATGATAATGAAAATACTGTTAACATGTTTTGAGCAATTACATCCTGCTGAATGTTGGGGCTGGAGAGACGGCTCAGAGGTTAAGAGCACTGGCTGCTCTTGCAGAAGATCCGGGGTTCAAATCTCAGCACCCACATGGCAGCTAACAGCCATCCATAACTCCAGTGCCCTCTTCTGTCTTCCATGGGCACTGCACAACATGGGTGTACTTACATGCAGGGATAACATACACATAAAAATTAATTAAAAAATTTTTTTAAATAGCATTGGCTGCTTTTCCGGATTACCTTAGTTCAGTTCCCAGCACACACTTGGCAGCTAACAACAATCTGGAACTCCAGTTCTAGAGGATCTGATGCCCTCTTCTGGCTTCCATGGGCACTGCACATACATGGTGCACTTATATACATGCAGGCAAAATACTCATGCATGTAAAATAAATACACATTAGTAGGGTATTATTCTCAAAATATATCAAAAGACTTCTTGCCAGGCGTGGTGGCGCATGCCTTTAATCCCAGCACTCGGGAGGCAGAGGCAGGCGGATCTCTGTGAGTTCAAGGCCAGCCTGGTCTACATAGTGAGTTCCAGGGCAGCTGGGGCTACAGGGAGACCCTGTCTCAAAAAGACCAAAAAAAAAAAAAATGTATCTCACAGGGGGCTGGAGAGATGACTTAGTGGTTAAGAGCACTGGCTGCTCTTACAGAAGACCCGGGTTTGATTCCTACCACCCATGTGGTGGCTAACAACCGTCTGTAACTCCAGTTCCAGGGGATCCAACACCCTC
>NW_008328349.1:332371-332818 GCF_000622305.1 Nannospalax galili
TCTGAGGTCAGCACTAAACCTGCATTAACAATCAACAGCAAATAGTTCATCAGATTCTTCCATACAGACACAGTAGACATTCTTCTAGAGTAATTCTAAATGACCTAAGCATTCTAGGTAGGAATAGGTTAAACCCAGTGCAAGCACCTGAGAACATCCAAATTGGTTATAGATGGGTAAATTATATAAACTCCAAAACGTTAAAGAGCATATGGTGCACCAATTTATGGCTACAGAATACAGATATATTCTAAATGTACTATTTAAAGTCTGCCACAGAGCTGGACGTGGTGGCACATGCCTTTAATCCCAGCACTCGGAAGGCAGAGGCAGGGGGATCTCTATATACTGAGTTCCAGGACAGCTGAGGCTCCAGGGAGACCCTGTCTCAAAAAGATCAATCAATCAATCAACCAATCAATCAATCGAGGGAGGGAGGGAGGGAGG
>NW_008328349.1:332854-345509 GCF_000622305.1 Nannospalax galili
AGGAAGGAAGGAAGGAAGGAAGGAAGGAAGGAAGGAAGGAAAGGAAGGAGGGAAGGAAGAACTAGAGTCTGCCACAGAACAACTGTGCACCTTAACCACACCTTGACCACAAACTGAAGCTTTGGAAAACAAAACCAAAACAGACTATTTATTAATAATACTTAATATATTTCCTTTAACTCAAAAATAAGTCTCAGCTTGCACTGAGTAGTTTCAATATTTTCTTAACTATGGTATCTTTAAAAACTGATTGAAATGGCTGGGCATGGAGGTGCCTTTAATCCCAGCACTCAGGAGGATCTGTGTGAGTCTGAAGCCAGTCTGGTCTACACAGTGACTTCCAGGGCAGCTGCATTTTTACATTTCCTTCTCCCCTCCCATCTTTTCCTTCATTATTGTTAAAGAAACTAAGAATATATGGATACTCATTTAAATACGTTTCTTTTGGGTTTTTGAGACAGCATCTTCTGGTAGCCCCAACTGGCATGATTTACATCTATAAATAAAGGTAGGTGTGACAACGGGGGAAAAAACGTAGAAATCATCTGGGTCTGAAGCTCTGAAATAAAATTCTAGCTCTACCACTTACTTTCATATACACATATATATTAACATAGTTAATACTGTCAAGAAAAAAGTAGAGAAAATGGTTCTAGTCCTTGCTACTGTCGCTATCACAAAATTGGCCTCAACAGGGTCTCCCTGTAGCCCCAGGTTGGCCTTGAACTCACAGAGACCTGCCTGCCCTGCCCAAGTGCTGGGATTAAAGGCGTGTGCCACTATATTTGTCTCTCTGTGTCCCTTCCTTATACTATATTGCCCAAACCCCAAACCTGTCATGAGCAGTTAATCTCAGCCTTTAACTCAACACAAAGTGGCAAATTTCCGTTTCTTTCTGTTCCAGCTTCTGTCCACTTCCATCTTCTTTACTCCTGCTGCTGCTGTCCTAACTCTGATCTTTCTCCTCTGTCTTACAGAACAGCCTCCTAATGGTCTCTCTACTTCAAGACACTTCCTACTTTAATTCTACTCAACCCCTTACATCCAGAGAGATACTCTGTTTCATGGCAGAGTCAGGAGTGGAGAAGGTAAGTTAAATATGATACCTGCCATCATTTTGCTGCTGTAAGGGAAATCACCCCGAAGAGAAGTCAACATATAGGTAAAGGGCAGAACCTAAAGGGCTGCAGGGGCTGGAGAGATGGCTCAACAGTTAAGAACACTGACTATTCTTGCAGAAGACCTGGATTTGAATCCCAGCACCCACATGGCAGCTAGTCACTGTCCATAACTCCAGTTCCAGGGGATCCGACAGCCTCTTCTGTCCTCTGTGGGCATTGCATGACACGGGTGCACTTACATACATGCAGGCATAACACTCATACACATAAAATAAAAATAATAAATAAAATATTAAAGGGCTGCAGTGAAATGGAACTGGAATTCCATATAAATTATACCTGAATACATGAGTCCGCCCCCAAAAGCCTTTGACATTATATGACACTGTCAATCTCCTGTATTTTCTAAGTCCTCTTTTGTCTATAATCACAAGCAATCTGACAGAAAATCTTCCAAATATTGGACTCAATCTCTTCTTACTGCCACCACTACTACTCCACAAAGTACTTAAATCTTGCTAGTCTGTGTGTGTGTGTATGTCTCTCTGTGTGTGTGTGTGTGTGTGTGTGTCTGTCTGTCTGTCTGTCTGTCTGTCTGTCTGTGTCTGTGTCTATGTTATGCTAGGGATGAAACCTAGGGCCTCAAACATGCTAGGCAAGCACTGTACCACAGAGCTACATCCACAAACCCTACATACCAGTTTGAAGTGTATGTATCTGGCTCTAGAAAGAAAAAGTAGTAACAGAAATCTGTACAAAAATAGGATCCCCCACCTTTTTTTATGTTTTGTCTGCATGTCTGTAAGTGAAACATGTGCATGTCATGTCTATGGAGAGTAAAGAAAGGTATCAGATTCCCTGGAACTGGAGTTACAGACAGTTGTTATCTGCTCTGTGGGTGCTGGGAACCAAACCCGGGTACTCTGCAAGAGCAGCCAGTGATCTTAACCACTGAGTCATTTCTCCAGCTACCTGCCACCCCCGCTTCACCCTTTTTTTTTTGAGACAGGGTCTCACTATGTAGTCCTGGCTGGCCTGGAACTTGCTATGTAGACTAAGTTAGCCCTGAACTCACAGAGATCCCTGCCTCTGCCTTCCAAGTGCTGGAATTAAAGGTGTGCATCACCACATCTAGTCCCAAAACAGACCTTTCTATGTGGTTTGTCCCCTGTATTTTTGTGGCAGTGTTGCATTCTCAAATTTTTTTTTCAAAGAATCAATTCCAAGCTAGGTATAGTGGCACAAGCCTGTAACCCTAGCACTGGAGAGGCTGAGGTGAGATGAATGAGTTTTTCCAATTACTATGAAAAATACCTCCTTTTGTTATGTTCAGGTCTTTTTGTTTTTAAATTTATTTTTTAGTTTTTTTTTTTTAATTAAGCTTTTAGGTTAGCTTACAAGGTTTTGTGTTTTTCATTTGAAACTCATATTAAATGTGTTTTAGGAAGAAAGTCATTCACAGAAGGGGTCAGAAATCAGAACTTGCTTAAAGCAACAAGGTCTGGGAATTTTAAAAGGACCAACAGCCGAAACACAGCAAGATAATCAAAAGACTGTTCCATTCTTATTATTCTGCTACATGAAAGGGAAACTGCAGGCATTCTCTGCATTCTAGAATTAGTGCCAGCACTGACCATGAAATGTTTATATAGCCTCCCTATCTTGGGAATTAGGACGGGAGCTCTGAGAGATAAGTGTCAGATCCTCTGTTGCTGCTGGGAGATCTAGCCTCCCTAAAATATTACTGTCTAAAGCAACCAGCAAGGAAGGAGGCAGGTCAGATTTCTCCACCAGAGGTTTCTTATGCCATCTACACTTCCATTCTGCTGTGTGACAGCCAGTAAACCATACTCCCTGTAAGAGAGTCAGAGTTTATCTTATCATTGAATTGCCTCTTTTGCTCTCTTTATCTTCCCATTTCATTTTTTACTAGAGTTCTTCTTGATCTTTTCCTTATAGAACAAAACTAGAGTATATTATTTTAGTGCTAAGCTCCTGAGATTCAAAGTTCCTCTTTTCCCATTCTACTGCAATTACTTATGGTGTGGAGGATTTCAGAAAGAGAAAGAAAATATTTTACAAGTACTAAGGATTTAATTTCTTTCCCTCTAAGTAAATACCTGAAATGGAAAATTCCACTTTATTTATCCATTCACTCTGTATCAACAACTATATATTGAGATCTTTATAGATGTCACATGCTAAATTAAGTGGTGATGACTTGGACAGAAAAAAAAATCTTAGTGATGCAACTAAGAATAATTATATTAAATGGATTATGCCAATCTCAGAAAAACAAATATCATACATTTTCTCTCATTTGTGCTTCCTAAAGGTTTATATAAACACAAAAAACTGGTGTGTGTGTGTGTGTGTGTGTGTGTGTGTGTGTGTGTGCATGACATGAAAACAGAAGTAAAACTGTTTGACGGGCAAAGGGGACTCACAGTGGGGGAAGGAGAATAAAAGGTAGAGGAACATGAGGGCGTGTGCTCAACATATTAAGAGACACATGTACAAAACCTTTAAAAATATTTTCTAAAAATCTTAGGTTTTTCTGATTAATGCTCAACTCATTTAACTACAATAAAGTGGTCACTCTGGCTTCTAGTTAAAACCGGATACGAGAAGTTCTATTTTTATTTCATATTCTGTCTCTGTAGAACAACAGGTGGTGGTTATTTTTCTTAAAGCATTCTTGTGTACTCCAGTTTTAAAACTGAGCATATGTAACTGTTGTAATTTAAAAGCCTCGTTCTTTTTTAAAAAGCACTTAATTGCCTTTTGTTATTTTAAGTCAATTATTTGACTTGTTACTCCTGGTGGAATAAGAAAAAAGTGCCATGTAAACCAAGACTGAAAATTTCATTTTACAGATCTTTCTGGTGGTATGTAAAGCAGACATTGCTCAGAGAGTCCTATTAAAATTACTGAAATAGACCAGGCATGACAGCACACTCTTGTAATCCCATTACTTAGGAGAAAGAGGTAGGAGGATCAGGAGGCCAAAGTCATCTCCTTGGCTACCTAGGGAGTATTGAGGCCAGCATAGGCTACATAAGACCCTGTCCAAAAAACCAAAAAAATTAATAACATAACTGAAACAAAACAAATGCTCAGTTTTCTAGATAAACTTGAGGCAGGATGCAAAATAACAAAACAGAAAATCCTCAAACTCTTACTTTTTAAATTATCTTTTTATTGATTTATTTGGGATAGGGAACTACCAATGCCATGACACTAGTGCAGAGGTCACAGGACAACTTTTGAGACTTGGTTTAGTTCTCTCCTTCCACCATGTAGGATCCAGGAATCCAACTCAGGTCTTCAAGCTTAGAGGCAAACCCATTTACCTGTTTTCTCTTTTTGGGAGACAGAACTCAATTCATCAGGCATCTGCCCAAAACTTATTTTTATTACTAATTTTACCCTTTCCACCCAAACTACTTATTAGCAGCAACTAAAGTAACAAGTAGCAACTAACACATTGCTATTAACAAGTTCCTCTTTTTTCTCTGTCCCTGTTTCTCTTCTTACTCTATTTTAGATAACTGAGAAGTATCTAAAAAAGTGTCAGCTTGCTTATTGTAAGATTAAAGCAATGCTTTTCTTTGAACATAGCCAATCTTCTGCTTATGTATGATACCCTTTTAATACAGATTTTAACTTCTCATGTCTGAAGAGACAACGAGGGGAACAGATAATCAAGAATTTATCTTGAGCTTTCTAATCCTGGGAAGCTCTAATTTTTAGCCTCTGCCTAAATAAGCAATTTTACTTTATGAAGTTTCCAAAAATGTTGTACTCGTGGGGCAGGGGTAGACATATTAAATCATACATAAAAAGCAAATGAAAGTTACCATTAGAAAGATAATTAAACACATCTTTTGGACATTAAGGAGCCAGGTGTCGTGGCACATGCCTTTGTTTGCAGCACTCTAGAGGCAGAGGCAGGGGAATCTCTGTGCGTTCAAGGCCAGCCTGGTCTACATAGTGAGTTCCAGGACAGCTGGGTCTACAGGGAGACCCTGTCTCAAAAAGACCCTAAAAAAAGAGAGCATTAAAGAAGAAAAAATTTTTAAGAAAAATGTTTATAAAACTCTGATCTACAATCACATTTGAGTATTGTCTTCAATTCTAAGAACAACTTCTAAGGAAGCTTAAAGCTTTATGTTGTGTAAGGAAACCTGAGAGACTGGCGAAAAGCGGCTGATAAGCTCATTACAAAGCAGCAGGGTTAAAAGGCAAAGGTCAGGGAACAGGGGAACAAAGTGCAAAGTAGTTCCCACAACTGAGAGTAGCCGATCTCATCATTTCAGAAGTATTAAAAACTATTCAGTTGGGTTTACTAAAGTAATACAATCGTTTATACTTTAAGTCTTGGGGCAAACATGAATATTAAGAAAGAATTTAATATTACGAGCAAGGAAGTTAAAGTTAATTTTCTCCTGAATATTCTCTCGAACATACACTAGCGCTTCAGTTGTTGAGCCTCAAGATTTCAGGAAAAAAGCTGTCACCTGATCTCTTCAGAAGAGTTCAATAAGGCACAGAAATAAATACTCAATAATGCACGTACATGTCAATAGACATTTCCTATCAAAACCTCTATCCCCTAACAATTCCATAAGGTATGTCTGTTTAATGGCCTTATGTCCACATTGACAAAAAGTAATTTTTTCACTCCTGCTTGAATGAGATTACATTTCAAGAAAGAGTAAATATAATTTTGTTAAACTTCCACTAAACAGGCCCAACAATTGTGTGGGAGACTCTCTACAATGATTCCATGACTCTTCAAGTAAGCAATTAAATCTGTGGGAGCTCTAGGGACTGGGGTTCTGCTGCTTAAAATGTAGGCCATAATCCTATTGGGAGTCACATAACAGAATGTGGCAGGTCATGAAAAATTGGGAAATATTAAAAGATTCTGAGTACTCAACAACTAAAAATTAATTCAAAATTAAATACATAATGAATTCAAAGTGTTTCTGACTGTACAGCATGACTTCCCTACAGGCTTGATTCTGAACATGACATGTACATTTTGCACTGCTCATGATAACTTGCCATGCAACACCAATGTGTTCTGACTCAACATGGCTCCTATTCAAGACTGCTACATGCTCTGAGTTAGTGTTTTCGCTGTGCATACAAAGCTTTCTGCTCTTATAGAAACATAATGGAACGGGGCTTGGTGATGCAGGCCTGTAATCCCAGCTCTTATGGAAGCTGAGGAAGGAGAATATAAAGTTCAAGGCCTGGCCGGGTTACTGAGTGAGTTCCAGCCCAGCACTGTCAACTCAGTTGAGACCCTGTCTCAAAATAAAAAGTAAAAAAAAAAAAAAAAAAAAAAAAAAAAAAAAAAAAAAAAAGGGAACCAGGGGCTCCTCCCAAGACCACGTGATCCCCTAGGGCTGCAGCTCAGTGCCTAGCATGGACCCTGGGTTCGATCCCTAGGCCTGAAAGGAGAGGTGTAGAGGGAACTAAGGTAGGTTTGGTGGTGTACACCTGCAATCTCAGTCAGCACTTGGGAAGTAGAAGCAGGAAGACCTGAAGTTCAAGATCCTATAGAGCAAGTTTGAGGCTACCCTGGGCTTTATAAGACGCTGTCTCAAGAAAGAAAACAAACAAAAAAAGACTGTTAGTATTTTCCTGCTGTCATTCCTCAGGATAGAAGTATCAAATTAGTATATTTTGTATTGTAACTCATTAGAATGTTTGATTTAAAAATTGTGAGCCAGAGCTGGGTTTGGTGGCTCACACCTTTAATCCCAGCACTCTGGTAGGCAGAGAGAGGAAGGTGGATCTCTGAGATCAAGGCCAGCCTACTCTCCATAGCAAGTTCCATGCCTACTGGAGCTACAGGGAGACCCTGTCTCAAAAAAAAAAAAAAAAAAAAGTTGCAAGCCAGGTATGGTGGTACATGCCTTTGATTCTAGTACATGGGAGGCAGAGGAGGCAGGCAAATCTGTGAGATCCAGGCCAGTGTGATCTACATAGTGAGTTCCACACCAGCCAAGGTTACAGGGAGACCCTGTCTCAAAATAAATAAATAAATAATAAACAAATAAATAAAATTGCTGTTTGTGGGCTGAAGAAGTGGCTCAGCAGTTAACAGCACTTGCTCCTCTTGCAGAAAAATGTAGTTTGGGTCTCAGCACACACACAGCAGTTCACAACTGTCCTTTACTTCAGTTTCTGGGGATCCCATTCCCTCATCTGACCTCCACCAGCACCAGGCACACATGTAGTGCATATACATACATGCAGGCAAACGCTCACACATATAAAATAAAACTTAATGAATCTTTTTTAAATTGCTGTTTAAGTTGCTGACTTGAGTTTTATTTATTTATTTTTTAAAATCACTAAATGAATTTTGGTTTAAGATTGTACAGAATTTACAACGATTTCTGAAATGGCCTAAACATACTTCTGCCATTTTGTAATATGTATTTACACAAATCAGTGTTCTCAGTACTGGAGATTATAAAAATCAAATTAGCAATCAACTCTGAAAAACATTGATAATCCTTTATCTCTTGCAATATTATTCAGTCAAGATTTAATTCTTTATATAAAAATAAGCAAGTACATCTGTCTCATTAGTGTGCAAATATGTTTTCATTCTTAGTAGATGATGAAATTGTATATATACCAAAGAATTGTTTTAAAATACATTTCTTCCCAGCATTCAGGAAGCAGAGGCAGGCAGATCTCTGTGAGTTTAAGGCCAGCCTGGTCTACATAGCGAGTTCTAAGCCAGTTGGGGCTACAAGGATATCCTGTCTCAAAAAGACCCCCCCCAAAAGACTTCTTTATGATTATTTTATCAGTAAATACTGATTTATATGTTGTATAAAATTTCTCTGCCTAAAAGGGGTCATGAGGGCTGGAGAGATGGCTCAGTGGTTAAGAGCACTTGCTGCCCTTCCAGAGGACCACAGTTCAGTTTCCAGCACCCACATCAGGCAACTCACAACCACCTGTAATTCTAATTCTAGTCCTAGGGAATGTAACATACTCTTCTGGTTGCTATCCAGAGTCACGAGTGTAAAGGTTTAAGAAGTCCTGGTCTAGGGAACTGTCTAGATATCTCTGTATCATTTGTTTCTCTAACTGCAAATGTAGTATTCAGAGCTGGAGAGAAGTGGAGAGAGTTATCAGTATCAGGAAAGAGAATTGTGGAGTAACAGGTGGGGCAATTTGTGTTCTGCCAACTTCCATCCATACACCCCCCTCTTCCACTGTCTCCCTATTTGCCCCTTCCACCAGGAACAAGATGTTTTACAAGTAGTTCACAATAAATATAGCCTGTTGGAACTTCCACTACAGAGAAGATATTACATTTTGGCACATATACCTTTCACATATTTAATTTAAATCAGATTGGAGCTAGAGCTGCCAATGGAAAAAAAGCACTGTCAGACAGGAGTGAGACAAACCAAATAACCTATTTTGGCATAATCTCTTCAGCAGTACCAAAGGGCTATGTTTTTATAAACTGCGAAATCACAGTCATTGTTCTTGTGAACAAAGGCATGAAACAAATGGAATCAAGTATGAAAACTCACTTTCTTGGAGATAAGCCAGAATATTGAAACAAGACAAAAGTTTACTTATCAAGAAAAAGAACACACTTGAGACAGGAGATGGGAAGTATTTTTAAACAATCTGTTATCTTGTTGTCCCAGACATTTAAATTTCCTTAAAAGTAAACTTAAAGTGAAGGTAATTAACTTAGAAAATAAAACACTGGTCAAAAAACTGAATGACCACAAGCTTTAAATCTGTAAATTCCCAGTGCTCAGACTCTACTAAAGTCAGTATCTCCCTCCTATGGAATTCCGACTAATACACACTGATCTCATTCTTAGAGCAAGGGAGGACTTCCACACCGAGGGGGATTATACCAGAGTGTGCAAGGTAGGGGTGTAGCTTAATGGTTTAGTGCATGTAATGTCTTGGGTGTAATAATCAGCACCACACACACACACACACACACACACACACACACACGCAAAACAAACTAGAGCACAATAAAGACAAAGTATAAACAGGGTTGGGAATGTAGCTTAGAAGCAGAGCACCTGCTTAGTGGGCACAATGTGGTGGGATCAATCCTCGCCCCCCCCAAAAGTGTAAATGGAAATAGAAAGGATTAAAGTTTATAGAAACAGGAAACTGTATGGTTGACCATGCCTAGAGCTGATATGGAAGTTCACAAAGAAGAAAACTGAATATAATTTCCTAAGGTATTTCTCTAAAACCACAATGGAAGCTGTAAGTACTCTTTAATGTAACCATTGTTTGAAATGCCATAAACACTACCCACCATTTATGTGCCTGGTACTAGTTTATAAACAAAACATGTTTGCTTTAAGTAGTAGTAGTAGTAGTAATAGTAGTAGTAGCAGCAGCAGCAGCAGTAATAGAGCATTGGCTGAGCATAGTGTTGTACACCTTTAATCCCAGCACTCAGGAGGCAGAGGCAAGTATATCTATATGAGATTGAAGCCAGCCTGGTCTACATAGCAAGTTCCAGGCCAGTTGGGGCTACAGAAGGGCCCTGTCTCAAAACACCAAAAAAGGCTAGAGAGATGGCTTAGTGGTTAAGAAAACTTACTACTCTTCCAGAGGACCTGGGTTCAGTTTATTTCCAGCACCCACATGGCAGTTCACAATCACCTCTAACTCCAGTTCCAGGAGACCCAACACTCTCTTCTGGTCTTCCATGGGCATTGCACACACATAGTGTACTTACATTCATGCAGGCAAAAAAACATTCATGCATGGGGCTGGAGACATGGCTCAGAAGTTAAGAGCATTGGCTGTTCTTGCAGAGGACCTGGGTTCAGTTCCCAGCACCCACATGACAGCTAACAATTGCCTGTAACTCCAGTTCCAGGGGTTCCGACGCCCTCTTCTGGCTTCCATGGGCATCGCATGACACAGGCACACTTAGAAACATGAAGGCAAAACATACACATAAAAATTAAAATATTCGCCAGGTGTGGTGGTGCCTGCCTTTAATGCTAGCACTCGGGAGGCAGAGGCAGGTGGATCTCTGTGAGTTCAAGGCCAGCCTGGTCTACATAGTGAGTTCCAGGACAGCTGGGGCTACAGGGAGACCCTGTTTCAAAAAGACCAAAAAAAATAAAAATAAATAAATAAAATTAAAATATTCATACACACAAAATAAAAATAGGGAAGAAAAAAAGATAAAGCCTTGCTAGTATTTGCATGCCTGTTTAGATATAGCTGGGGATTTGGGGGTTTTGTTTGTTGGTTTGTTTGTTTGAGACACTGTCCCACTAAATAAACTAGGCTAGCCTCAAGGTTACAATGATCCTCCTGCCTCTGATGGGATTACAGGTATGCACTATCATGTGCAATAACTAAAAGAAATTGTGTGTGTATGTTTTCCCTGCATGTTAAGCGCACCACATGCGTGCAATTCCCACAGGGGCCAGAAGAGGAGTCAGATCCTCTGGAACTGGAGTTACAGAAATTTATCAGCTGCCTTGTGGGTGCTAGAAATCAAACCCAGGTCCTCTGCAAGAGCAGCCAGTGCTCTTAATTGCTGAGCCATCTCTCCAAGCACCAATTGGTTTTTTTTAAAGTGTTAATTTTATGTATCATGCCTTATTTCAAGAGGAAAGAAATAGGCTAATAAATTATAAAGACAGAAATTTTAGTATCTTTCCACAAAACTAATATACATGTTTTAGAAAAAAATCAGCCTTCCAAAACAATTATCATCTATCATTAATCAAGTGCTATGATGAAAAAACAAGGTGACCCACAAGAGTTGAGAGGGCAGTACAGCCAGCCTTGGAAGGCCTAAGGAGATGTCACTTGTACATAGAACTTGAACAACATGAGAAGACAATTCAGCCAGGTATGGTGGCTCATGCCTATAATCCTAGGACTTGGGAGACAAAGGCAGGAGGACAGGAAGTTCCAAGATCATCCACAACTTCACAGTAAGGTGGAAGGCAGCCTAGGCTACAGGAGACCCTGCCTCAGAAGGAAGGAAGGAAGGAAGGAAGGAAGGAAGGAAGGGAGAGGGAAGGGAGGGTAAAGTTTGGGCCTATCAACACAAGTTATCAATAATCTTTCATGTTCCTTTTCTCTCTCTGTAAATCTATGTGGCAGGCTGAGGATGTGTCTCAGAGGAGAGTGCTGTGATCACAGGCCTGTACCACTACATCCAGTCTGTCAATGCTGGAGAATGGAACTGACAATCACTCTAACGTAGCCACGTTCCCAGCACTGACACAATATTTTGGATATGCTGAGTTAAATCAAATAAAAGATTAAAATATGTATTGCCTGTTTTTTTTACATTTAAAAAAGATGCAGATTTTGTGTGTGGGGGGGGGTCTTTTTGAGTCAGGGTCTCCTTGTAGCCACTGTTGGTCTGGAACTCTCTACGTAGACCAGGCTGGCCTTGAACACACAGAGATCCACCTGCTTCTGCCTCTCAAGTGTTGGGATTAAGGGCATGCACCACCACGCCCGGCAATATTTTTTATTTATGTGTATTTGTCTGTGTATGTACACATGCACATGGGTGCCCATGGAGGTCAGAAGAGGGCGTGGGTGCTGGGAACCCAATTCCAGTCCTCAACTGCTAAGCCATATCTCTAGCCCTCTTTTTTAAAAATATTTAAAAAAAATTTTTTTAATGTGTATGCGTGTATTGCCTGCACGTACCTGTGTTGTGCAATGCCCTTGGAGGACAGAAGAGGCTGTTGGATCCCCTGGAAATGGAGTTACAGATAGTTGTTAGCTGCCATGTGGGTGCTGGAATTTGAACCCGGGTCTTCTGCACGAACAGCCAGTGTTCTTAACCGCTGAACCATTTCTCCAGCCCCCTCTAGCCCTCTTTTTAATACAAGTACTGAAAATTTTAGAATTACAAATATCTCACACTTTACTTCTATTAACAATGCTGATTATACAGAAAGGGTGCTACAGAAAAAGACCATGAGCAGGTTGTGAGAAAAGAAACAGCTTGCTGAGTTTAAGGACTTGTTTGGAAATTTTTAAAAAGTGATTCATGCGGCCTGAGCGATATCTCATCAGGTACAAGCACTTACCCCATAGTGCAATGAATAAACCTACCTGCTGTGAAACCTGATACCTGAGTTCCATGTGTATGGAAACACACACACACACACACACACACACACACACACACACACACAATCTATTTTTTAAGATTTTTAAAAACTTTATGTATACGAAGTGTGGATAGGGGAGGGGATCTAAATACCATCAAACTATATTATATGAAAATCACAAAACCCTCTTCTGTCTTCCATGGGCACTGCACGACACAGGTGCACTTACACATATGCAGGCATATATATATATATATAGAATAAAAATAAATAATTTAAAAATGTTTCAAAGAGATCCACTGCTGTAAATCCATGTGAATTCCTATAGGTAGGTCTTAAAAGGAATACAAACCATTAAAAAATTTTCTCAAAATGATGTCTGCCAGCCTTTACATCAACTAT
>NW_008328349.1:346224-352340 GCF_000622305.1 Nannospalax galili
GATGGTAAGACCCTATTGCTGAAGGCACTACATACATGAGCTGTAGAACAAACAAGCAGAAATCAAGCCAATGCTGTCTTCAGAGCCTCATATCTACTGGATAGCATTTATAGTGCTGGAAGGTACATTTATAAGTGCTGCTACCAGAAGGAAATATTAATCATCAACCTTACCCAGCTGTCAATCCTGTGAACTGCAATAGCAACTAGCCTGGCAAGATAGGCCTACAGGTACAATAGTGGCATAATTTTACAAGAGTAGACCACCATTCTTTAACTGCATTTAAGATTTGCTTCCTAGGATGGAGCCCATACCTGACATATATATCAAGCTTAAGAACATGAGGCTAGATAGGTCACAGGACCTAATACTACTTTTCTACTAAATAGAATATCAAACTGATTGCTAGTGACTTATTGTTATACCTATAGGTTAATGCATCTCTCAACTCTCACCAGAGAAATTTCCTTATACAACAGACTGTGGTTAACAAAGAAACCTACAACTGGTCAATATGCAGAGAACAAGAGGCTGCAGAGCGCTTATCCCCGAATAGACACCTGTATTCTATTAAATAGCTATCATATTGAACTGACCCCTAATGACTTATTGCTATACCCATAGATGAATGCATCTCTTAACTCTCACCAGAGAAGTTTCCTTATACAACAGACTGTGGTTAACAAAGAAACCTACAACTGGTCAATGTGCAGAGAACAAGAGGCTGCAGAGCGCTTATCCCTGAATAGACACCTGTATCAAACTTCTGTCTCCCAAGGCTCAGGGATCATTGTAGAAGAGGGGGCTGAAAGATTGTAAGAGCCAGAAGTGGTGGATGACCACAAGGAAACAGAGTCTTCCAGGCAGCTGGTCAGTTACTCATATGAATTCACAGCAATGGTGATGGCATGCACAAGTCCTATGCAAGCTCAAACCAAACAAAATTTCAGTGTGGACATGGGGAAGCAGGTAAGAAACCCCAACTCTACCTGAGGAACTATTAGCAATTGATGTGTGCTGTGAGAGGGAGAGACCATCTTTTTCAAGGATGGGACTCTTGGTAGGTGAACAGCCTCCAGTGTATGGACCCACATTAAGTGGGGATGTTTGGATAGGGCAGGGGATCTAAATACCATCAAACTATATTGTACGAAAGTTGCAGATTCAATTAAAAAATTAAAAATAAAGAAATAAATAAAAATTTAAAGGTCTTAGTCTATTTAATTGGTGCTTCACCATACAGTATTTGTTCTTAATTTGATTTCAATGTACAATGCGTGACCCCTCAGAGTGTGAATTCTATGACTATGCATATTAAGTAAAGGTCTATGAAGCAACTTGATATGTGCTGTTTTGGATATGGCTTGAATGTGTCCCCCACAGTGTCATGTGCAAGCTTGTCATGTCCATAAAGCTCAGCATTTGGGAGGCAGATGGAGGAAAATCAGGAGTTCAAGGGCAGCCTGGGATGCACAAGACCCTGTCTCAAGAAAAAAATTTCACATGTTGGAAGCTTGGTCTTAAGTGGGGGGATTTTTGATGGGCCTCCTGGAAGGTAATTAGGACACTAGGACACTGCTTTCAGAGATTAATTCAGTTCTCTGAAGAAGGAGCAAGCCTGACCACTGGACGTCTGGCTTCCTGTCTAATCATGTGATTCCTTTTACAAGCCCTTCTACCACTGCCATGCCATCTTTGATGTGGCTTTCATCACAGGACACTTGGATGACATGCTTCTTTTTCCTCTGCTTCCATCCACCGCCAACACTACTCAATTTCCTTGGGTGTTTTCTCCTCAGTCCCTCCTCCACCTGTGCATGCTGAAGGGCCCCTTTTGCTATTTATTTAGCATCTCCATTTAAAAGTCTAACTTCAAACTTAACATGTTTAAAACTAAACTGAACTAAAAACTCCAGTGTGCTTTTCAAAACGTTAGTCTTCCTCTTTCCACAGAGAAACGTATCATTGCTCAGGCCAAAAATCTTGACCGTGTTCTTTGACTATAACTACCAAATTAATAGAACTCACTCACACTATGCATGGGTGGAGGCACACAGCTATAAACCCTGCACTTAGGAGGCAGAAACAAGAAGAGGGATGCTGTGAGTTCAAAGTCAGCCAGGGGTACAGAGCAAACCTGTCTCAACAAAACAAAACAAAAAATCTCAGCCATAGTTGTACAATTCATTAATAACTTCTGATGGCTCACACCCCCCCAATCTCTTTCCCACCACTTCTCAAACTACTTTCACCTCAAATAGTAAAACAATCTAACTGGTTTTCAGCTTCTATCCTTTCCCCTTACATAGTTCATGTAACCTGGCAGCCACAGTGATATGAATTTTTAAACTTTTCTTTATTGTATTTGTTTATGCACACGTGCACGCATGTGTGCACCCACATCCACAACCAGGAGCAGAAGTCAGAGGACAACTTGTCGGAGTTTGTTCTTTCATCCCACCACGTGGCCCTCAGGTCATCAGGCTTAGCTGCAAATACCTTTACCAGCTGAGCCATCTCACTGGCCAACAGTGACCCTTTTAAAGGGAACATCAGATGATACAACTATTCTGCTGAAAAATATTCCAAAGTGTCCCCACTTCAAAGTAAAAGCCTAATCGATGTCTTTGAGGCCTTGTAAACTCAAGCCTAACCTTTCCCTATGATCTTGCCTACTCTAGTCACACTGGCCTCCTGGCTGTTACCTACATAAACTAGCGACTATTCTACTCCAGGGTCTCCGTGCTTGCCATTTGTTCTGCCTACAACAGAACTGTGGTTGCTGTTCCCCTAGACAATCCATATAGCTATACATCCTTCAGAGTTGTGCTCAAACGTCACCTTCTCCATGCGGCCTTTCCCAATCATCTTGGTTAAAATCAAGGGCTGGGGATGTGATGGAGCACAGGCGCACGCAGGCCCTGGGTCTAATCCCAGCATCAACATAACCACTTCTAACATTCCTCTGCTCCTATTTCTCTACTTCATTTTTCCTCCTATCTCATTACTAACTGGTAAAGGAGCTGGACCTGTTGTGGAAAGCCTAGGATGTCAGCTACTAGGCACACTGAGGCAGGAGGATACCAAGTTCAAGGACTGTCTGTAATACAAAGCAGGTTCCAGACCACTACAGGCAACTTAATGAGGTCCTGTCTCAAAATTAAAAAGTTTTAAAGGGCTGGAAATGTAGTTCAGTTCTTGTAGATGTAAGACTCTATGTTCAATCTCCAGTACTGGGCGGGGGTGGTGGTGGCGACCCTGCTGTACCTTTGTTATTTGTTTACAGTAGAATGTAAGTTTCATTGCAGCAGTGACTTTTGACTGTTTTGATTACAGTTGTTCTTGCACCTACCAGTCTATACAGAGCCTTTCAAAAACTGTCCGTTGAATGACTGAATGATACTGAAATCTTACCAGACAAAACGCATTATTACCTCAGCACTACAAATATAGTGAGCAAAAAGAACAATTACACACACTACACAAGAACAAAAACAAAAACCTCCCCACAATTTGTGTCTTAAAGTGCATTAAAGGGGGGCTGGAGAGATGGCTCAATTCTCTTCCAGAAGACCTGAATTTGGTTCCCAGCATACCACATAGGGTGACTCACAACTCACTGAAAATCCAGCTCTGGGAGATCCAATACCCTTTACTGGTCTCTGAGGGCACCTACACTCATGTGCATATACACATATACACACAATTTTAAAATGGAATCCTTTTGAAAAATTCATTAAAGGGTCTATAAGATGGCTGAGCACAAACTGACTCTGCAAAACTGTCCTCTGACTCCCCCCCCACACACGAGAATTAACAAAATGCATTAAAACATTTGTGTTTTTAATTTCTATAAACTCTGCAGCTATTTCTTCCTTGGATATCGCTTTCTTCCATTATCTACTTGGTTCTCCAGACCTCTCCCCCTTTGTTACTGCTGTTCTCAAACTCACACTAATCCTCCTGCCTCAGCCTCCCAAGTACTGGGATTACAAGCATGAGTAATTACAACCCAGCTGCTACAGAAAAATAAGAAAAAGTAAAGAAAATATATAAAATTTTAATCACACTAAAATAAAAAGTTTTGTTGTAGTTTGGCTAAGCTATCTGCACTATAATTGAACAGGACCAGGTCACAGTTTTTTAAAGATGTTGTTTTAGTGTTAGAAGGAAAAAGCTTTTTTCTTCATCAGTCACCTTGCACACAAGGCCTCTAAGAAATCCTGGTGTCACAAATGTTTAGGTTGTTTAGGAAAGAACGGATCCTAGAAAACAAGATAGTTCTTTTCCCAGCCCAAGGGAAATCTCTCTCCAAAAATCACTCTGCAGATTTTTTTTCTAACTTCATATCTATAACAAAGCTATTCTTTTTTTTCTTTTTAAAATTATGTACTTGTGACTGAAGAGATGGCTCAGCTGTTAAGAGCACTGACTGCTCTTGCAGGGGACCTGGGTTCAGTTCCCAGCACCTACATGGTGATTAACAACAGACCGTAACTCCAATTCCTGGGGGACGCCCTCTTCTGACCTCCACGGGCATTGCATACACAGCTGCACTTACACACATGCAATACATGCATAAACAATAACTAAAAACATTTAAACATTTCGTACTTATTTTTATTTTATATGTAAGAGTGTTTTGCCTGCGTATATGTAAGCGCACCATGTACCTATAAACTCATGGAGCCCTGGGCATTAGAGCCACTGGAATGGGAATTACTAGTGGTTGTGAGCTACAACCGCCCATGTGGGTGCTGGGAACATAACCCTAGTCCTCTGGCAAGAGCAGCCAGTGCTCTTAACTGCGGAGCTCTCTCTCCAGCCCCAATCATGTGCATGAAATCTTAGTTGACGAAACATGATTATATAATTACACGTACAGTAAGAACTTGGTACTCCATTATTCCCCACCCCCCAAATTTTTAAGTAAAAGAAGACTTAGTCTTTGCTGCAGACGTTCGGGTTGGAAGCTGACTTCCTAAAAGGTGCTGAGCTAAGACGTGGGATGCTGGGTGCTGCGTGCTCAAGGCGGCACAGTTTTGTTTACTATTGCTCCCCTTGCTCCCGTCAAAGAGAGCACCCACACTGCTGCAATCGATGCGGGATGCTACGTTTCCCAGACGCTGCTCTGCGGGCTGTCTGGCACTCACACAGATAAAGTTCAGGCGACCGACGTCACTTGAGTCACCCATTACAAATCACGACTCCGACCCCACGGAGGGAAGCAGGGCGAAGGCAGTCATTTCCCGGCCTGCTCTGCACACGGCGCGCTCCCCGCCCCCCACCGCCGGGTGCCCAACTCGGCCCGCACTGCGCCAGCCGCGGTCCCGGGGGGCCTGTCCTGGGGTGCAACCACGCGGGCCTGTCCTGGGGTGCAACCACGCGGGCGGGCCCCGAGCGCCCAGGACCGCGCAGCTCGCCGACCGCGCGCATCCCAGCCTTCCCGAGCCTGCTCCCGGTCCTTGCAGGGCCCCGGGGGGACGGGGGGAGGGTCGCCGCGCGGTCCGGTCGAGTCCCGCTGCCCGCTGCCACCCACCGCCGCCGCCGCGCCGTCCGCCCCGGGTCCAGACTGCGGCCCGTTACGCGCACCCAGCGGGCGCAGCCGCACGCGGAGCGAACAATGTCACCCCAGCCCGCCCGCCGCAGCCCACTTTGTCCCGAGCCCGCCCGCCCTGCAGCCCGGCCTTACCCGCCAGCTCGTCGGGCTCCAGCCCGCTGTCCGCGTCGATCCCGCACAGCACGAAGTAGTGCGCGAAGCGGCAGGCGGCCGGGGACGACCCCGAGGCCGAGCCCGGCGCCGCGCCGCTGCAGCTCATCCCGCCGCGCTGCCGAGGCGGCGGAGCCGGGGCTCGCTGAGGGGAATCGAGGAGAATGGCCGAGGGGACGCGGCTAGGAGACGCACGGAGAATCGCTGAGGAGAACGGCCGAGGGGACGCGGTGAGGAGACGCCGCGCCGCTCGGACTGCGTTCTCCGCGCCGGCCCTAGGGCAGCCCGGGTGCACCCATGGCCGTGCAGCCGCCGCACCCTGGCTCCTCGCTTGGCGCGGGCGCCGGGAAAGCGGCCTCGGGCTCGCGCGGGCGGGCGGGATCCCGGCGCGGCGGGGGAGGGGCGC
>NW_008328349.1:352457-357772 GCF_000622305.1 Nannospalax galili
CGGGGTGGGGCGCCGGGGTGCTCGCTCGCCCTTCGGCCGCACGCCGTGACCACCCCGCTCTCGCACCCCGCTGCACCGCGGACGGGGGCTGGCGCACGCCCGGATCTAAAGGGTCCCGGAGCGTGGGAAGGGGACAGCCCGGGTCGTGCCCGCCGCGTCCTTCCGCACTGGCCTTCGGGACCTAGCGGGGCACGGGGTGCAGCACCGCGGAGGCTGCGGCAGGAGGATTGCGGTGACCCACACAGTTCCAGGCTAGCCTGGGCTACAGCGAGACAAATGATCCCAGCCTGTGCTCCTGGGATGTTGCCGGGTCCTCGGGGACTTGAGGCTGATAAGGTGGCAGCGGCTAGACCCTGAACTCTATCAGCTCCTTCCCGGTTCCGTTCTCTACACAGGGATCACCGGGTAGCTCGGGGTCCATTGGAAGGTGGACAACTGCCCGCGTCGGTATCTCAGGACTGTGACCCCGGCACTCAGGAGGCTGAGGAGGTGGAGGCCAGCTTGGCTGCGTTAGTGAGACCCTGAACACACGCCCACGCCCAGACACTCAGGGCCGGAAACCTGGGTAATTGACCTTGCTTTGTACCCTTCAGTAACCCTTTGAACCCTTCTAATGACATCTGTTGCCTTCTTAGCTGGGGGTAAACATGGAACAGGTGTGATGCTATCCGCTTTATTACCTTCCCAGTACTTACAGAACCCTGGGCCCACCTGGCCTGTCATTTGTATTCGACTGAATGGAGGCATGGTGGAACTCTTAAGTAGTACCGAGTGGATGCTGCTAGGAAAATAAACAGTAATACAGTTGTGGACATTTACTATTATACAATTATTGTTTCTATTATAGAGTCCTGTAGTGCACAAAATTGTTTTATCCAGGGTGTGTGCCATCTTTGGTGACTTCTTCAGAATGTTTGTTAGATTCGAAGCTAAAAAAACAAAATACCACTAGTAGAAAACTAATTTACTGTTTGCACTAGCCAAGAGACTTGTCACTTTTTGTGCATTTGAGCAGCACTTTTTGTACATTGGCTTGAGTTTGTAAGCCTTTCATTAATGGTTTGGTTCATTAATTATATATAATAGTGGATTTCATCATGATGTTTTTATACATGTTTTGATCATGTCCCCCTCATTCCCCTTTCTTGCCCCCTTCCCTCCCTCTGAGCCCCTTCATCTTCCCAACTCACCGCCTTCTGCCTCCATGTCTTTTATTTTTTTGGTGACCCAATGAATTCCTTTTAAAAATTTTAGTTTTATGTGTATGTGTATGTGCTTTCCTGAGTTCATATGCACCACATGTGTGCAGGAGCACTTGAAGGCCAGAAGAAGGAGTTGAATTCCCTGGAACTGGAGTAACAGATGGTTGTGAACTGCCATGTGGGTGCTGGGAACCAAATCTGGGTTGTCTGCAAGAGCAGTAAGTGCTTTTAACCAGTGAGCCATCCGTCCTGAACCCCTCCCACTTCAGTTTTTTAAATTTTAAAGATGTTAACAAATATTTCATTATTTTTATGTGTATGAAGCAATAGCCTGCATGTATGTAAGTGCACCTATATCATACAGTGCCTGGAGAGATCAGGAGAAGGTATTGGATTCCCCTGGAACTGGAGTTATGGATGGTTGTTAGCCCATGTCAGTGCTGGGAACCTTACCCAGGTCCTCTGCAAGAGTAGCTAGTGCTCTTAACTGCTGAGCCATCTCTGCAGCCCAATTTTAAAGATTTTTTAAACTACAGCTGTGTGTGTGTGTGTGTGTGTGTGTGTGTGTGTGTGTGTGTATGTTTACGTGCCCCTGTGCCAGGGCTTGCATGTGAAGGTCAGAGGACAACTTTTAAGAGTTGGTTCTCTCTTTCTACCATGTAGGTCCTGGGGATTGAACTCTGGTCATCGGGCTTGGTGGAAAGTACCTCCTTATCTGCTGAACTCTCCAGTTTCTTTAGGATTGCTTACAGGAGCAGAGGTGAGAAGTTATTTACAGAAGCCTGGGCACCTGTCAATAGTTACACTGCTAAAGAAAATGTCTAGGGGCTAGAGAAATGGCTCAGTGGTTAAGAATACTGGTTGTTCTTGCAGAGCACCTGGGTTCGAATCCCAGCACTCACATGGCAGCTAACAACTGTCTGTAACTCCAGTCCCAGGGGATCTGACAGCCTCTTCTGATCTCCACGGGTATTGCACAACACGGGTGCACTTACCTACATGCAGGCAATACATGCATACACATAAAAAATAAAAATAAGAAAAAAAAATGATTCCCCTCCTGCAGCAACCATTAACTGCCTATAGACCATTAGGGAGGGGTGGGGCCTCATGAGCCCCCCCACCCACCACCTTTCCATGATAGGATGTTGACTGGCCCAATCTTGTGCAACTGCTGAGTTAAAGTTCCACAGCCATGCCATGCCCAGAGACAGTATTCCACAACACTGTACCCCTTCCTTTCTCTAGCTTTTACATTCCTTTGGGTTTGGGGGTGGGTCCTTTTTAAACCAGTCAGGGTCTCCCTGACTGGCCTTGATTTGTAGACCAGGCTGACCTTGAACTCACAGTGATCCTCCTGCTTCTGCATCCCAGTGCTGGGATTAAAAGCACATGCAACCATGCTGGGCTCTAGCTCTTAAGCTCTTTCTGTCCCTCTAATATGATGTTTCCTGAGGCTTTGGAGTGGGGATATTGATGTCCCTTTTAGGGATGAACATTCAACAGTCACCAAAATATGAGGATAAATATAATTATGTGGGCCGGTTGTGGTGGTGCACGCCTTTAGTCCCAGCACTTGGGAGGCAGAGGCAGGCAGATCTCTGTGAGTTCAAGGCCAGCCTGGTCTACATAGTGAGTTCCAGGACAGCTCAGGCTACAGGGAGACCCTGTCTCAAAAAGACCAATATATATAAAATTATGTGGAAGGCAATTTGATGGGCACATCATGTCCATGTTAAAAAGAAAAAAAAAAAAAAAGCAGTAGTTTCTGCACTAGGGCCTATGACCTCCCTAGCCACAGGTTTTGATCAGATTTACAGCACCAGATATAAATTCTCTCCTGTGGAACAGGCTTCAGTTCCTAACAGATGCTACTATTACACCAGTGGACACATCTTCCCCAGCTAGGCAGTAGTCTAGTATACTTGGTCCACAACTTAATAAGAGTGTTGATATTCCCCAGCAGCCTGCATAGTACCTTCCAGCACCATGAGGGCTAGCCAGCAGAAAGTGTTTGTATCAGGTCCAGGTGGATTTTTATATGTTCTGTGACCAGAGTATGTAGTGTCTTCAACAACAAGGTCGTAGCATCTAGTTCTGGCAAGTAACTGTTGTAGCAATTGCTTGTATTGTTCTGAGTGTTCTTTGTCTGTCTTTTGACAGGGTCTGTAGCCCAGGCTGGCCTATAACTCTCTTTGTAGCCCAGACTAGGTTTAAACTCCTGGCAATCCTCCCACCTCAGCATCTCAAGTGCTGAGATTACAGGTATGAACTACTACATATGACTGCATTAATGTTTTGAGATGAGTAAGTAGAAAAGCCAGATGTGCACCTGTAATCACAATATTGGGGAGGCAGAAGCAGGAAAATCATGACAAGTTCAAAAGTTCAAAGTCAGCCTGGGCTGGGCACATTGTCTCAAAAAAAAAAAAAAAAAAAGGCAGGCTGTTGAATGCTTGTAGTTCTAGCTCCTGGGAAGCAGAGGAAGGTGGATTAGTAGTTCAAGGTCATCTTCAGTTCTTTTGCTACCTGAAGCAGACCCTGGTAAGGCTCTACTACTCCAAGCACAATGTACCTCTCATGGAGGATTTACCAAGCTCTTTGGGGGAGAACAGGTCAGTACTCTGTTGGTTAGAATGACTACCTTTCATTCTGCTGGGGCCCCTTGTGCATTTGCTCTCTGAATGGAAAACCTTCATTGGAGTCAGTAATCCCAGCTTTAACCTCTATTTGGCATAAAACATGCCAAACTGTCACAATTCTAATTCAAGGAAATATGGAGTGACATTTTCTTATGCCAAGACTTTGGCTTTCTAGGAAAATCTTATAACAAAGGCTATTTGGAAAACCAGTCACTATATACTTCATTATAGTTTAATTTGATTTTATTTTTTACTTTTTTCCCAATATTTTATTATTATTTTTGTCTTTTTGAGACAGAGTCTCCCTGTAGCCCCAGCTGGCCTGGAACTCACTATGTAGACCAGGCTGGACTCAAAACTCACAGAGATCTACCTGCCCCTCTCTCCCAAGTGCTGGGATTAAAGGCATGCACTACCATGCCCCACTTACTTTTTTTTTTTTTTTTTCATGTATATGGGTGTTTTGCCTTCATGTATGTAAAGTGCACCCATGTCCTACAATGCCCACAAAGCTCAAATGAGTGTGTCAGATCCCCTGGAACTGTAGTTATGGACAGTTGTTAGCTGCCATGGGTGCTGGGAATTGAACCCAGGTCCTCTGTGAGAGTAGCCAGTGCTCTTAACTGCTGAGCCATCTCTCCAGCCCAGCCCCTTGATTTTATTTTTTAGATTTTTTTTTCTTACATTTTTATCTATTTTGTGAGCTCTAAACATAGACTCCAAGGTATACATGTCGAGGTTTGAGGAAAACATGTAGGAGTCAGTTCTCTCCTACCCTTTCGGGTCCCACGGAACAAACTCAGGTCGTCAGACTTGGCAGCAAGCGCCTTTACCTACTGAACCAGATGGCTCAGGCCTATAATCCTAGCACTTGGAAGATCAGGAGTTCAAGGTCATCCTCAGCTACATAGTTCTGTCCTAAAAAACAAAACAAAAATTAAAAATATTAATGAATTTAGAAAAAAATGAAAGAACTAAAACATTTTTAAAACAAACATGTCATGAAGTTATTTGTATTTTGTGTTTGAAAGTACTGTTGCTAGGGCTGGGGAGCTCAGTATTAGAGCATTTGTCTAGCATGTACTCTGGGTTTGACCCACAGTGCTGCAAATAAACAAAAATTCAAAAATTTAGGGTTAAAACGACTTATTCAAAATAGCCAAAGAACTCATACAATTCAATAATAACTCAATTTTATGCTAGAGATTGAGCACAAAATCATGCACATGCTAAGCATGTGCTGTATCACTCCACATACCTCCAGCCCAAATCTATTTTTTTACATCTCTGTGTGTGTGTGTGTGTGTCTGCACACAAGGACACAGGTATGCATTTGCCTTAGCACATGTGTGGAAGTCAGAGAACTACTTGTGGAGGTAGTTCTTCTGTCCTTCTACCCTGGCCTTGAACTCAGGTCTCACAGCAAGTGCCCCTACTCACTGAGCCATCTGACCAGTCAAACAATATATAT
>NW_008328349.1:357785-400400 GCF_000622305.1 Nannospalax galili
TTAATATTTTATTTATTATTTTTATTTTATGTGTATGAGTGTTATGCCTGTATGTAGGTAAATGCACCCATGTCATGCAATGCCCTCAGAGGACAGAAGAGGCTGTCGGATCCCCTGGAACTGGAGTTACAGACAGTTGTTAGCTGCCATGTGGTGCTGAGACTTGAACCCGGGTCTTCTGCAACAACAGTGTTCTTAACTGCTGAGCCATCTCTCCAGCCCCAAACAATATAAACTTTTAACTGAGCAAAATATTTGGATGACTGCAGGTACATGCCCGAGATGCCAGCATTTTGAAGGCAGGTATAGGAGGACCACTTGAGTTCAAAAGTTGGAGATCAGCCCATACAGCATAAAAACACATTCTTTCAAATGTTTATATTCAAATATACATATACATATTTGGATAAATACTTGACAAAATATAGACATAAACAATAGGCAGAGAAAGACATCCAACACCTTTCAACAGATAAAAGTGGAAAGGGTCAGGAATGACTAAGCCACATCTGGAGTGATAAACCACAGAAATATGCCACTTCCTATATAACAGAATGGCTACATTAAAAAAAAAATAGGGGTCAGCCAGACATGGTTGCACTCACCTTTAGTCCTAGCATTCTGGAGACAAAGGCAGGTGGATCTCTGTAGATTCCAGGTCAACCTGGGCCATATAGTGAGGTCCTGTCTCAAAAAGAAAAAAGAAACATATCTGGAGGGGCTGACCCGGTCTTAATCTGTGGTATTTGCGAATGAGATCTTACTTGGAAATAGGGTCTGTTTAGATATAATTAATATCTAGATAGGAGATGCTCTAGTTGGTACCCTTATGAAAGGAAGGGAAGGGAAAGGGCAGGATCATGTGAAGACAGAGGCCACCAACCATTAAATGCCAGGAGATGCTGCAGAAACCAGGAACCGGGACAGCGGCATTGATCGGATTCTCCTTCCCATCCTTCAGCAGGTACCAGCCTTGAGGACACCTGGATTTCAACATTTTGAGATCAGATTCAGTTGAGCCTTGGAAGTCTGTGCTCAGGTATTCTCCTGCCTCAGCCTCACATGTTGCAGGGACAACAGATTTGTATTACAGCACCCAGCTTTTTATTGTTTTTGAAACATGGTCTTAGCCTGTGTCCCAGGCAGCCAGCCTCCTGCCTTGGCTTCCGAAGACCTAGAATTATAGGTATGAGCCACCATGCCAAGCAAACAGCCAGATTTTAATACTTCTTTTAAAATCATAGAAATCTCCACTTGGGAGGCAGAGGCAGGCAGATCTCTGTGAGTTTGAGGCCAGCCTGGTCTATATAGCAAGCTCCAGGCCAGCTGGGGCTACAGCTGTCTTTTGTCTTTTGTCTCAAAAAGACCCCCCCAAAAAAAAAATCACAGAAATCTCATCTATTGTCTCACACTCTGAATTCAGAGACATTAATTAGTAATTAGTTCCCCCTGTTTAGTATTACATATTATTTTGGGTATAGCAATTGTATTGGTCTGTTCGGGTAGCTACAACAAAGTACCATAAACTAGATGACTTATAAACAACAGAACTTACCTCTTGTAGATAGGAAGTCTAAGGTCTTAGTACTGGGAGACTGTCTGGTAATGGCTGTTTCCTATTCCTAGACCATGCTTCTTGGGGTGCCCTCAAATTGGGTAAGAGACAGCTGTAGGATGGGTTCCCTTTTGTTTGTTTTTGTTTTGTTTTTGGTCTTTTTGAAACAGGGTCTCCCTGAAGCCCCAATTGGCCTGGAACTCACTATGTAGACCAGGCTGGCCTGCTTCTGCCTCCCGAGTGCTGGGACTACAGGCATGTGCCACCACGCCCAGTGGGTTCTTTTTTATAAGGGCACCCATCCCATTCAGAAAGAGTCTGCCTTGGCAGGGCATAGTGTTATACTTCTGTAATTACAACACAGGAGACAAAGGAAAGAGAATCAAGTGATCACGGTCATCCTCGGCAATATAGCAAGTTTGAGGACAGCCCGGACTACGAGACCCTGTCTTAAACCCCCTCCCCCTAAGAAAAGAGAGTTCACCCTCCCTCCCAAAGACCTCATTTAGGGAGTTCACCTAAATACCTCCCAAAGACCTCACCTCCTGAGTGCAGTCAGCTTGAGGTGTAGGTTTCAACATAAGAATTTTAAGGTGGCTGAAGAGGATGGCTCAGTGGTTAAGAGCACTAGCTGCTCTTGCAGTGGACCTGGGTTCAATTCCCAGCACCCCCATGGCAGCAAATAACCATCCGTAACTCCAGTTCCAGGGGAATCCGATGCTCTCTTCTGACCTCCATGGATATTGCACAACATGAGTGCACTTAAATACATGCAGGCAATACACTCATACACATAAAAATAATAAAATATTTTTAAAAAGAATTTTAAGAGGACAATACTTAACTGACAGGGGAGATGCCATGATCAAGAAGGTTGAGGCTCATCTACATACTTGGTATGTGCTGACCCTTGTTGTTTCCTCGGCTGCAGGAAACACTGCATAATTTGTGTAAGTGGGGAACTCTAAGTTCTCCCTGTCAAAAATAGTAATAATAACTTTATGAGGACATGCACTTTTAGACAAAACATTCAATTTTCATCCCATAGGATATGGGATATAGCTTAATTGGTAGAGTGCTTGTCTAACATGGACAACACCCTGGGTTTGATTCCCCAGCAAATCAAACTCTGGGCATGGTGCTGCTTATCAGTAATCCCAGCACCTGGAAGCAGCGACAAGAGGGCAGTCACAAGGCCAGCTTGGTGTGCATAGCAATTTACAAGTCAGCCAGCACTTCATAGTGAGATTCTCTCTCAACCAAAAGTATTTTTAAAAGAGCTTCAAGGTTATCCCCAGCTGCATATCGAGTTTGAAATACATGACACTATTACCTCCTCCCTGAAAAAAAATAAAACCTAGTTTTTTTTCCCAACTTGTGCAGCTGAAAATTTCTGGAGGCTGGGAACTGTTGCCTCTCTCACATCCACATACCTCACAGTTTACTCTTTCAGAAAATTGATTAACTACATCCCCTGGCTTCCTCAGTGAAGACCATACATTTACTCTAAAAATAGACACAGATCTCCTGCTCTTCAGTCATAATCGATATGACTATTCATGAGGCAATTAATTTAAACTTAGCAATTTAGCTATAATCCCATCATTGAATTAGATTTGGAGTTTTAGGACTTTTCAGTATATTTATTTGCCTTAACTAATGTCTAAGCATCTTCAACCTCCAAGTTAATAGCCCCTTCCTCTGGCTCCATTTCTAAGAAGTAAATTAAGCTTATATAATAGTTTAAGGAAAACATTTTGGAAAGTATCTTACTCTGTTTTAGGAAAACTATAATCTCAAAATTCTCTCTCTCTCTCTCTCTCTCTCTCTCTCTCTCTCTCTCTCTCCCTCCCTCTCTCTCTCTCTCTCTCTCTCTCTCTCTCGGCTGAGAGAGACTCCTTAGTCTTTTCGTCTAGCCTGGGCCAGAGAGTAAGATCTTGTCTTGGAAAAAAAAAACAAAAACAGGCAACGTGGCTAAGTGGTTAAGAATGCCTGCTGAGCCAGGTGTGGTGACGCACACCTTTAGTCCCAGCACTCAGGAGGCAGAGGCAGGTGGATCTCTGTGAGGTCAAGGCCAGCCTTGTCTACACAGTGAGTTCAGGCCAGCTGGGGCTACAGGGAGACCCTGTCTCAAAAAGACCAAAGGGGTGGTGGGGGGAGTTTCTGCTGCTCATGCAGAAGACAAGAGTTTGGCTCCCAGCACTCATTCAGCAACTCACAACTATGGCTTCAGGGGACCTGACACCCTCTTCTGGCCTCTGCAGATACTCACATGCACATGAGCATACACACATACAAATGCACATTTTTTTTTAAAAAAAAGCAAAGAAAAAGGGGAAAATAAGTTCCCCTTTAAAAACAAAAATCTTGGGTGCTGAGTGTTCATTTCTTTGTAAGTTTCACCATCTCCTCCCTCCCTACCCAAGATATAAAATAAAAAATTCAGAAAACAAAACAAAACACAAATTCTTTTCCTGTGACTATTTTCTTTAACTTCAGCCTCAATAATTAAAAGTAGCTAGAGAGAGCTTGTCTGCCTCCTGTGTGTGGATAAAACTGTGATCAGCCAGCTTCTTGTTCCAGAAACCATGGCATGTCTTCCCCAGCATAACCCTCTGGAACTATGACCTAAAATAAACCTCTTTCTGCTTAGAGAAAAAAAAAGTAGCCAGAAAGATGCCAGGAGAAAAGCCAAGTTAATTATACTACCCTGAATAGCTGTTTCTTGCATTTAGCTTGCCCATTGTCATTTTTTTCAAGCAAAAAGCTTAATATTAGATTCCAACAACCTTCAAAGAAGTAAAAATTATAATCTGGTGGATAACTATTTAAAGTAACGGAATCCAAGGCAATGTAAGAGCCTTAATTTTTCCAGACCCATGTTATTAACTAAGAGTGGGAGAGAACAGTATCTAGTGGTAAAGTCAAGAGCATGAATCAACCATTTAAGATATACACTCCCATTTCTTCAAGGTTCAAGATGGATAAATGACTTCATCTCTCTGTAATTAGCTTCTCTGTCCTTAAATTGCCAACTTTTTGTTGTTGGTTGTTGGTTTTCTATTTTGTTTTGAGACTGTGTCTTGCTATGTAGCCCAGGCTGACCTCTATGAAATGAAGCCAGCCTGGTCTACATACCACATTCCAGGCCACCTGAGGCTACATAGTGAGACTCTGTCTCCAAAGAAAAAAATCCCAAGAATAATATTTCATTTTTCATTTTTAGCTGGGCATGGTGGTGCATGCCTTTAATTGCAGCACTTGAGAGGCAGAAGCAGGTAGACCTCTGTAAGATCCAGGCCAACCCAATCTACATAGGGAATTCTAGCTGTGGTTAGTGGAAATCTTGCTAAATTTATATGTGAATTTGAGACATTAAAACGTTGTCTTGTGATGTAGTTTATAAGTTTACAACATACAGTGTATCACTGGCTGCAGGCAGGGAGCAGCTACGCAAAGGGAGTGATTAATGTGATGACAGTTGACTGCTGAGGCCAAATTGCAAAGAATTATTGACTCTCATTGCTATGATTGGGGTGTATAAGAATCCCCAAAATTCAAACAAATAACTGAGGTTATGGTTAAGTGTAATACTGCTTTTTTTTTTTTTTTTTGGTTTTTATGTGACAGCGTCTCCCTGAGGCCCCAGCTGGCCTGAAACTCACTGTGTAGACCAGGCTGGCCTTGACTTCAGAGATCCTCCTCTGCCTCTGCCTCTGCCTCCTGAGTGCTGGGATTAAAGGTGTGCACTACCACACCCGGCTTGGAATATACTGTTTTTTATATTAATCTTAAAATATACAGTTTGGGGCCTGGAGAGATGGCTCAGTGGTTAAGAACACCGGCTGTTCTTACAGAAGACCCGGGTCCAAATCCCGTCATCCACGTGGCAGCTAACAACTGTCTGTAACGCCAGTTCCAGGAGATCTGACAGCCTCTTCTGACCTCTGCAGGCATTGCACGACACGGGTGCACTTACCTACATGCAGGCAATACAGGCATACACATAAAATAAAAATAATAAATTATTAAAAAATATATATATATATACAATTTGACAAAATCCTCCCAAGAAGTCACCCCAAAGCAAGTACAATAGAAAACAGTTTATAGTCTTACAACTTTTTTCTTTTCTCTTTTAAAAAATATTTATTTGGGGCTGGAGAGATCGAGCATTGGCTGCTCTTGCAAAGGATCTGGGCTTGGTTCCCAGCACATGACGGCTAACAGCTCTCCATAACGCCAATTGCAGGGAATCTGATGCCCTTTTCTGATCTCCATGGGCATTGCATGACATGGGTACACTTATATACATGTGCATGCCTGATGCCTAAGGAGGTTAGAAAAGGATGTCAGATCCCCTAGAATTGCAGTTACTGACAGTTGTGAGCTGCCATGTGGGTGCTGGGAATCAAACCCAGGTCCTCTGTAAGCTGCGGCCGGCCTGGAACTTGCTATGTAGACCAGGCTGGCCTCAAACAGAGATCCATCCGCCTCTGCCTCCTGAGTGCTGGGCATGTGCTACAATACCTGGCCTACAATCTTACATCTTGTGTGCCTGTTTTTGAATACCATACATAGGCTCCAAACATAGACTCAATATTGAACACTTATCTGTTTTGTTATGGAAATTTCTAAACACACACAAAATAATAAAATAATTAGCCCTCATGTATCTATTATGAAGGGATCTATTATCAACATATAGCTAATCTATTTTATTTATATCCACAGTTTCCAGCCCTCCATTCTAGATTATTTGAAATCAGCTACTAGGGGTTAGTGGTATAGCATAGTGGTGGATTATTTGCATACTATGTATTAAGAACCTGGGTTCAATTCTCAGCACTACACAAAACATAAAGGATTAAGTTTTGTTGGTTCACTGATCTTTTAAAAAGTGGGGATTTGGGAAGATGGCTCAGCAGTTAAGAGCACTGACTGCTGTTGCGGAGGACTTGAGTTCAGTTCCTAGCACCCATGTGGTGGCTTCACAACCACCTGTAACTCCAGTTCCAGGGGAATCAGATGACCACTTCTGGCCTCCTTGGGCACTGCATACATGTGGTATACCATATACCTGCTGGCAAAATACTTATACACATAAATAAAATTTTTAAAATTTTGTTTTATTTTTGGTTTTGAGACAGGGCCTCCTACTGTAGATCACACTGGCTCTGAACTCATGACCATCTTCCTTCTTCAGCCTCTGTAGTGCCAGGATGACCACGTTTGTGCAATGCCTACCAAGGGCAAAAGAGGACATCGAATTCCCTGGACCTAGAGTTTGGGTTGTTAGCTACACTGCAAGTGCTGGGAACCAAACACAGGTCCTTTGCAAGAGCAGCCAGTGCTCCTAACTGCTGAGCCATCTTTCCAGTGCCACCCTCCCAACAAATTTTTTAAAAAGGAAAAAGGAAGGAAGGAAGAAGGAAGGGAAGAAAGGACTTACCTCTGAAGCTCTAAAGCCAGAGGAAGGAGCAGTATCTTGACCTCATTAAAGCCACAGCTGATTTTCAGTTAGTTTCCTGTGCTACTGCTGTCCTCAGTATTAAAATACAAATATTATTCTGAAAAGGTGGCACTTAGGCATTGCTCTAGTACACTGTAATAGGTACTTGTTTTATTGTTGTGTTAAAGTACATGAACGGGGCCACTTAACGGAAGAAGGATTTATTTTGGCTTACAGTTTGAGAAGAAACAGTCCATTGTGGTGGGGAAGGCATGGGGGAGTTTTGTGGTAGCAGATAAGAGTTTGAACCCGGGACACCAAAGAGAGAAAGGGGAGAAGGGGAGCAGGGGAGGGTTGAGGAGGAGATAAAAGGGGAAAGCACTCAGGTGGGAATTAGTGTGGGCAATGACCACAGGCCAGCCCTTACCTACTTCCTCCAGAGAGGCTCCACCTCTTAAAGCTGATGGGGGCCAGGGAATGGAATGTGGTGGTTTGAATGAGGAATGTCTCCCATAGGCTCAAAATGTTGAACACTTGGTCCCCAGTTCATGATACTGTTTGGAGGAGGTCATGGAACCTTTAGGAGGTGCAGCCTTACTAGAAGAAGCAAGTCCCTGGGGGCGGGCTTTGAAAGTTCATAGCCTCACCTTACTTGCAGTTCACTCCACTTTGGGTTTGTGGTTCAAGATGTGAGTTCTCAGTGTCCTGCTCCTGCTGTGCCTGTAGCTTGCTGCCTTGCCTCCCCTCCCTGGATTCTTACACCTCTGGAATTGGTAAGCCAAAGTAAACTGTTCCTTAAGTTGGCTTTGGTCATGATGTTTTATCAGTCACGGAAATGTAAGTGATAGAGCATCAAACATGCAGCCCAGACATGTTCAACCCCACCTGGAGTGCAGGAATTACAGGTGAGTACATCCATGCCCAGCCCTTCATACTCTTGGAAACCATTGTTGCCCAGACCCTTCATGCTGATGGAAATCATTGTTGCTGACTAGAGAGTGTTGTGCCCAGAGAAGGGATCCCCAAGAATTACCATGGAGTCCAGAGGGCATGCAAGAACAAAGAGTCTTTATTCGGGCTTATGCTCAGACTTTCAGACCTCACCAACGCAGTGGATCTGTACTGAGAGCCCTGATTGCAGGGGGAGGGAGCTTTTCATAGATTTCAGACAAAGGGAGAAGGGGAATGAAAGTTATATTTTGATTGGTCCAAAGAGCCCACGTACGCCAACAAACTTTTGAATTGATTGGTTACAGTCTTGGAGGCCTCTCATTGGTGGGTGCTGCCCTCAGGGCCGTGGAATGTGCTGTTATTCAGGGCTGGAGGACCCTGTTTATTCCTTATAAGGCCTCAAACCTGTCGGGGCCCCCTGGACATGCCTGGGCTTGCCTAGTCTATGACCATGAGATATCACAAGAGGAATTAGCAGTCAAAATGGAGACGGTACAGTTTGTCCCTCTGGTTCCCTCAAGCCAAGCGATTTACAGAAGCGAAAAGAGCAGTTAGTCCTAAATAGGGGCAGGGGTCTAGGAAGTCTGGGGAGGGGGCCAAGGAGGAGGGTTCCACAGAGAGACCTTTTTTTTTTGAGACAGGGTATCATGTATCTCAGGAAACCCTCCAACTTATATAACTGGGGATGACTTTGACTTTCTGATATTCCTTCCTCTCCATCTCCAAGGGCTAGAATTACAGGTGTGCAACATCTTGCCCAGTTTATGTAGTTCTGGGGATGGAACTTGGGGCTTTGTACATGCTAGGCAAGCACTCTACCTACTGAGCTACATCCCTAGCCCAGAGAGACCTTGCTTATATGCATCATTTTAATATTTACATTAGCATTAGAGAGTAGAACTAATCTAAAATATTTAAATTTAAGATATTTTTCAGGGACTGGAGAGATTATTCAGCAGTTAAGAGCACCGACTGCTCTTGCAGAAGCCTGGGTTCAATTCCCAGCACCTACATGGCTGCTAACAACCATCTGTAACTCCTGTTCTAGGGATCCAGTGCCCTCTTCTGATCTCTCTAGACATTGCACAACACAGGTGCACTTATATACATGCAGGCAAAACACTCATACACATAAAAAAAATTTTAAAATATTCTCTAAAATTGCCTATAACTTGTATATATAGATTATATGTTTTTGAAAAGTGGCCTTTTATTGGTTTTATTCTTTTTTTTTTTTGATAGGGTCTCTCTAGTCACAGCCTACCTGGAAGTCATGATGTGAACCAGGGTGGTCTTGATCTCACAGAGATCAACCTGCTTCTGCCCCCGAAGGGCTGGGATTAAAGGCTCATGCCACCACACCCAGAGTGAAAAGTAGCCTTTTTAAAGATTTATTTTTATTTGTGTGTGTGTGTCTGTGTGTGTGTGTGTGTGTGTATACTTGTATGCCACATGTGTGTGGGTATCTGAGGAGGCCAGAAGAGGGTATCCTGGAGCTGAAGTCACAGGTGGTTGTGAGCTACCTTATGTGGGTGCTGGGAGCTGACTCTGGGTACTCTGGAAGAGCAGCAAGTGGTCTTAACTGCTGAACCAGCTCTCCAGGCCCTGCCATATGTTTTTTGGTTTGGGGGTTTTTTGCCTTTTTGAGACAGGGTCTTCCTGTAGTCCCAGCTGGCCTGGAACTCACAGAGCTCCACCTGCCTCTGCCTCCCAAGTGCTGGGATTAACGGCATGTGCCACCATGCCCAGCTCAATCAGGTTTTCTTAATACTAATTTACATACACATTCACCTTCCATAAAACCTTTCAAAACAGCTCCTGGAAAACAGGAAATAATGATTGACAACTTAAGGTAACATAGGAAAGCAATGTTTGTCCAAAGGTTGGATTTGATTGTGAAGAGTCAAAGGTTACCCACAGCTATGTATGTCACAATCCTAGGAAGGACAGGTAAGTTCAGGGCCACTAGAATTTCATTTGCAGTTTGGGTTAGCACAGTGTTCCAGACCCTGCAACATATTCGCCAATAAACCACTGAGTCCCAAGGCAGACAGCTGTAGTGAGGGAACTAGAGATAATCTAGTTCTAATGAAAGTATTCTACGATAACAGGTCAAATGGTTACTGGCAATTTTTAGAAACCCTAGGTAGGATAAAGTCATTAAGATTAAAGTATTATCATTCCCCACTCCCACCACAGAAGCATTTTATTTATATTTATGTTTCACATCCCTAGAAAATGAATTCTAGGGGCTGGAGATGGCTCAGTGGTTAAGAGCACTGGCTACTCTTGCAGAGGACCCGGGTTCGATCCCAGCATGCACATGGTGGCTAACAACCATCTGTAACTCCAGTTTCAGGGGAGTCTGATGCTCTCTTTTGACCTCCGAGGGCATCACACAATACAGGTGCACTAATGCGCTTGCAGGCAATACAGCCAAAACATAAAACAATAAAATATTTTTTAAAAAAGAAAATTCTGTGTGCTTATGTCTTACTTTTTTATGGTGATAGTGCCAGCTGAGGCTGTGGGAGCAGAATATTCTACCATTTTCCTAGGACTTTGAGCTGCCCATGAAATCTGAGGCTGGAGGCTGGTGAGATGGCTGTGTGTAAAGGTGCCTGCTACCAAGCCTGACAACCCCGTGGTGGAAGGAGAGAACCAACTCCCAAAGACTGTGACCTTGCCATTCCCTTGAGTATGGGCAGGTTCTATGACTACCTCGACCAGTAGAATATTGTGATAGTGACATTGCAACTGTTCAAGTATAGCTGGCTTGTTTATTTGCTTGGACAGGGTCTGATGTAGCCCAGGCTGGCTTTGGATGTAGCCAAGAATGATCTTGAATGATCATTCTCAGCCTCCCAAGTGTGAGTGCTGGCATTACAGGTGTATGGTGTACCATGCCCATGCTATAATTCCACGCTGGCCTGGAATTAGATATGTTTCTGAGGCTGGACTTAAACTTGTGATCCTCTTGCCTAAGTTCCCCCCTCACTCTACCCCAATAGCTGGGAATACAAGCATGTGCGAATACATGTACTTACATCACGGTCAATTGTAGCTCTTGATTGGCGTGCTAATTACTTCTTGCTTCAAGGACTTACAGTTATTCTATGTTCAGCATGCTAAAATCCAAGCGACATAAATAAGCCCTGGTACCTTTAGTGCTAAGTAAAGTGGCAGAAAAGCCAGGAGCCCTGAGATAGCAGATGTGAGCGGAAGTATATTCTAACGTCACTGCCCCCAGGAAAAGCCAGGCGGTAAACTCCAGCAGAGCCCTCCCCAAATCCCTTTCCTAGAAAACTGGATGCAAAAGAAGTGGTTTGGGGCTGAAGAGATGCTTCAGTGATTAAGAGCACTTGATGCTCTTTCAAAGGACCTGAGTCCAGTTCTGAGTACCCAAGTCTGGGGGCTCACAATCACAACAGCCAGCTCCAAGGGATCTGACACTGTCTTCTGGCCTCTGCAGGCACCTACACACATGTGGACACATACATACACATATATGCATAAGTAAAAATAAATCTTTAAAAACATTGTATTGAGCAGGGTGTGGTGGTACACACCTTTGGTTCCAGCACTCAGGAGGCAGAGGCCATACACAGAAAATAAAAATAAAGAAATAAAAGAACTTTACAGTGTTGTTGACCGAATAGTCTGCCCACACCCACTTGCCTAATCAATCAAGGTCTCCCCTCCCCTCGAGGAGTCTAATAACTTTAAAAAAAATTTATTTATTGGGGCTGGAGAGATGGCTCAGTGGTTAAGAGCACTGACTGCTCTCACAGAGGACCCGGGTTCAATTCCTAGCACCCACATGGCAACTACAAACTGTCCAGTTCCAGGGAAATCCAAAGCCCTCTTCTGACCTCTGCAGCATTGCATGATGCAGGTGCACTCACATACATACAGGCAATACACTCATACACAAAATAAAAATAATAAAATATTTTTAAAACTATTATTTTGCCGGGTGTGGTGGCACACACCTTTAATCCCAACACTCGGGAGGCAGAGGCAGGCAGATCTCTGTGAGTTCAAGCCAGTGTGGTCTACATAGTGAGTTCCAAGACAGCTGGGGCTACAGGGAGACCCTGTCTCAAAAAGACCCCCCCCCAAAAAAAAACTTTATTTTAGGTGTATGCCTGTATTGCCTGCATGTAGGTAAGTGTACCCGCATCGTGCAATGCCTGAGGAGGTCAGAAGAGGCTGTCAGATCCCCTGGGACTGGAGTTACAGACAGTTGTTAGCTGCCATGTGGGTGCTGGGATTTGAACCTGGGTCTTCTGCAAGAACAACCAGTGTTCTTAACCACTGAGCCATCTCTCCAGTCCCATAACTTTTATTCTCAGTTCACATTGCTAGATTTACTGCACTGACTAATGTTTTATTGCTTCCCCTTGAGATGTCAGAAGGTGCTCTTCTAACAGAAGCTCCTTCTAGGGAAGGAAGGAGGTCAGCAAATGGAAAGTTACTCTGTTTTTTTCAAGAGTCTCCCTATGCAGCCCAATTTGGCTTCAAACTCAATCTTCATGGCTCAACCTCCTGAATGTTGGAATTACAAGGCATAAGCCACCACCCCTAACAAATGACCTCTTTTCTTATGCCTCTAGGAAAATTCGTAATTAGAATCTTCCAATTTGTAGAGAAGAAAAGGCCACATTTAGATTTCCAGATGTGAAGTGACAAGTATTCATAAAATGAGGGCTTAGATTAGATAACTAGGTAGGATTTATTGTAGTTTTCCAGGATTTTATATGGTTCACATCCTTGCTTTCAAAACAGCAGTTCTCAATAAGGGGAGAGGGCACTGTCTCCCAAAGTAGCAGGGTGACAGGTGGGGGGGAACTTTCAGGAAAGAAGAGAAAGGGGGAGGGTAAAGTGCACCGTGAAGGAATCTCACAGTTCCCAGTTTTCCCTGTGAGGCAGCTGTTCCTCATTCCCCACCTGGATTTTAAGCATTTTCACAAATCCTCAGAATTAGTTCAGATCAGTTGTACCTGACAGCTTTGCTCCCTTGGCACTTGGTGGAGTAAGGAAATCAAAGCCTGATGGCTCAGATCCTGGCAGAAAGATTTAGCTGAAAATGTTCTTGGAGAGGTGGGACTGTGGTTATGTCCTTCCACTTATGTTCAGGCTGGCTTCCAGGAAATGTAGCAGGTTGTAGGAGTGAGCTCACCCAGCTCTATTGCAGAAGAGTGGGGACCCTGGTGCTCTGTCTCTGCAACAGAAAACGCTCAGTGACTCAGTGATAGAGCACTTGCCTAGCATGATGAGACCCTGGACCTGAGCCTTGGCACAAACAAACAAAAGGACAAAAGAGGGGAAGCAACAGAGGAAGACACTCAGTGGTCCCTGGGAATCAAGAGGCCTGCAGTGGATGTCTGTGAGCAGATGGCCCTTGCTGGCCACCCAACAAACAAGGGTTGACTGAGCTGATGTTTGTGCTGATGATGCCTCATTTTAATCCCAGCACTGGGAGGCTGAGGCAAGAGGATAAATTCAAGGCCACCCTCCGTTACAGTGAGGCCAGCCTGAGATACATGAGACCCTGTCTCAAAAGAATGAAAAAGTTTTAGGGGCTGGAGAGATGGCTCAGTGGTTAAGAGGACTGACTGCTCTTGCAAAGGACCTGGGTTCGAGTCCCAGTACCCACAGGGCAGCTACGAACCATCCTTGACTCCAGTTCCAGGGGAATCTGACGCCCTCTTCTGACCTCTGTGGCACTGCACAACACGGGTGCACTCATACACATAAAAAATAAAAATAAAATATATATATTAAAAAAGAGTGTTAATTGTGCATCGGTCTAGTTGTGGATCAGAACAAAACACCAAAAGCCACAGTGCCAAGTAAGTTTGTCCCAAATGGCGCAGTTTGCCAGGAGAGCATGGGTGAGCCCTTCACACAGATCTGCCAAAGGCCCAGGAATCTCTCAGGCCTATTTACTCCTGCATTTCCTCCTTTTTCTGAAATAAAGCAGCATAATAAACAGAAAATGTAAAATTTACAACCTGTTACTGTTCAATTCTACCTGAGCCCTGAGATTCTGGAAAATAAGTTAAGAAATCCTCCATGCTGGGTGTTGTGACACATGCCTTTAATCCCAGCACTTAGGAGACAGAGGCAGAGGCAGAAGGATCTCTGTGATATCAAGGCCAGCCTGGTCTACAAAGTGAGTTCCAGACCAGGGAGAGACCCTGTCTCAAAAAAACAAAAACAAAAAGCGAAACAAAAAAACAGGGAAGGTAGAAAGGACCCTCCACACTCCATATTCTGGAAACCCTTCCTGGAGGGCTTTGATAGGTCTCCTGGGTGCCACTTTTTGTTTGCCTACGACAAGAACAGGCATGGGCCCTCAAAATTCTCTTTCTTTGCTTGATAAATAATAAATGATTAGCTCAATTGCTTGTCCTTACTATCACGGGGCAAAGTGCTTGTTAACCAAACTTCGGTCAATCTCCTTTCTTCCCCAGGCCTCTGAACCTTGGCCACCACTCAGCCTGAGCCAGCAAGTATCCCCTTGAGGACAGCTGGCCTCAGAGTCAGGCATTCTCAGATCAGCACACTCCCCCTTCCCAATATCCCGGTCATGCTAGCCTTGTTTACTCCTCTGTACCACAGAGAACATACTCTAAAACACCAGATGCTTGTAGATAGAGGTCACAGCAGTCTTTTGTCCAAATAGCTCCCCTCTCCTAATGCAGGGGCGCCCCCCTACTAAATAATACTTTTAGATAATTGTCTCTTTTTACTGCAGGGAATGGTGATACATGTCCTTATAATTCCAGTACTTCAGAGGCAGAGGCTGGTGGAACTCTGAGTTTGAGGCCAGCCTGTTCTACATAATGAATTCCAGGCCAACCAGGGCTATATAGTGAGACCCTGTCTCGAAAGAAAAAATGTCTCTTTTTTCTGTCTGAATTTTTTATTTATTTAAAGAATCAGAAGTAGGAGACAATCCCCTAGCTCCCTGTTTGAGTTCTATCTAGTATAGAAGTTACTATTATTTGACTCTAGCTCCCCTGGGTGGATTTCTGGTGTGCACAGTGGCTTAGCAAGGGAAGATGAACTGGCAAATGATAAGGGCAAATAGTCAAGTTAAACGCTTACTACGGGCTACAAAGTTTCCATTTTCTTATAAGCTATCACATTTCCCTTAATTTCCACAAAAGTATAAGACTGTTTTTCAGGTATTTCACAGCTGAAGAATCTGAGGCCTGGAACAATTCTAAACAATCTCATGACCAGTGAGTGGCAGAGTTGGATGCAAAGTCCAATCAGTCTGGGGCCATGTCTTACAGATCCTGAATGTGTGGGTAACCACAGTGGAGACTGAGTAAATCTCTTCTTTTGCCACCACAGTTTGAGGGAAGATGTTTTTGTAACAGTAGCCAAAATATGACACCATCTTGACTCATTTATACCTTTTCCGGACCAGGACCTTCTGTCCTGAGGGACCTTCCTGGGATGTCCTTTTCTGTGCTGGTGCCTGTGTGGACAGTAAGCACGTGAGGAGCTGTCAGTTGGGATCTAGGCTGGCACCAGCAAGGAGAGCATGTGTTCACCTGCTGAACATGACGTAGAGTCTCATGGAACTACGGAGGCTGACAAAACACTTTGCCACTGCACTGGAATGATACAAAAAATACTGACTGCGAGAGATATGGGAGGAGTTGGAGGGGAAGGAGAGGGCGTGGATTTAATCAAAACACCTTATATGCATGTATGAAATTTTCAATAAAATTTATTTGCCTCCCGAGTGCAGGGATTAAAGGTGCGCGCCACCACGCCCAGCAGTTTTCTTTTTTAAGTTAAAAAAAACCCCAAAAAACCTCAATGCCTGAACTGCAGAAATGAAATAAGCAAACACCCCCCTCTCCTGGCTAATATGCGCATTGCGGCTATATACGCAGGGCTAGCCTGGGATTCGTGATCCTCCAACCTTAGCCTCCTCCTAGGATTACAGGTAGAGGTAGTTGTGAGCTGTCCCATGGGTGCTGGAAACTGAACTTGGGTCCTCTGTAAGAGAAGTACGTGCTGTTACCTGCTATGCCGTCTCTCTAACCCCTATTTATTTATTTTTGACACAGGGTCTAGCCAGCTGGCTGGCCTGGAACTCTCTATGTAGATCAGGCTGGTCCCAAATTTGTAGCAATCCTCCTGCTTCTGTCTCCTGAATGTTGGGATTACAAGCATGAGCTGCCATACCAGCTTTTCTTTCTCAAACTGTGCTGGCAAAGCACTCCCTGTTTAGGGGTTCATGACTGGACAGATAGGAGCAGAGGGCTCTCTGATGGACAACGTGGCAATTTACCTGCCCCAGTGTGGGGCTCAATTTGTATGGGCTATGCCTTTGCATATATATGCAACATTTCTGAAAATCTAAAGTAAATTTGTTCCTAAACTAGATGTGATTATAGGCGCTTCCATTCCAAGAGAAATAAATGCCAAGGTCTTAATTTTATTTCACAGTCTTTAACTATATTATTTAATAGCTGCTAACACTTTATTTTTTTTAAAGATTATAGCCCAAACTAACCTGGAACTCATGGTATAACCAAGCGTGTGCCCTTAAACTCTGTGATTCTCTTGCCTCAACCTCTAGAATGCTGAGATTATAGGTCTGAACCACCATGCCCAGCTGCCAAACAGTCTCTAACTTTTTTCTTTGTTTGAAGCAAGATCTCCATAGGTAGCCAGAGCTATCCTGGAACTGTGTAGCCTAGGATATACTCAAACTTGTAACAGTCATCCTGCCTCTGCTCCTGAAGTGCTGGCATACACTACATTGCCACATCTGACTCTTTTTTTTTTTTTGAGACAGGATCTTACTATGTAGCCCTGACTGACCTAGAACTAGCTATGAAGACCAGGCTAGCCTAGAACTCAAGGATCAACCTGCTTCTGCCCAATGCCCTGACTCTTTTTTAACTTTTTTTTTTTTTCCCAGTTTTTAAGATGGAGTCTTACTATGTAGCCCTGTCTGGCCTGGAACATGCTATATAGATCCTTCTGCCTCTGCCTCCCAAGTGCTGGGATTATAGGCATATGCCACCTGGGTAACTTTTTAAAATGAACATCTAGCTGAGACCCAGGATGTACTCCTTTGAGGGCCTTTTGTATTCTGTTTTCTGTTTGTAGTATACATGCTGTCTTTTTTTTTTTTTTTTTTTTTTTTTTTTTTTTGGTGCGGGAGCCTGAACTAGGATCTCAAGCATGCTAGGAAAATGTTTTACCACTGATCTATATATTTATTTAAAAATGCAAAATTTAATTTATTGTCATTGTGGGTTCACATGTGGAGATCAGAGAATGACTTTCAGGAGTTCATTCTCTCTTCACTGTGGGTTCCAGGGATTGAACGCAGATCTTCAGGCTTGTGTGGCAAGTGCTTTTACCTGCTAAGCTATCTCTCTGGCCCTTTTAAAATATTTTTGACACAGTCTTACTAAACCGTGCAGACTGGCTTGAACTTTCTCTGTATCCCAGGCCAGCCTTGCACTCGGAACCTCCTGTTTCAGACTCTGGAGTAGGTTGGATAAAGGCTGCAATATCAGGTCTGGCTTACCTATTGCCTTATTTGCGCATTTTTTCTCTCTCATTTATTCACTTATTTTTCAGTGCTGGGGATGGTACTGAACCACAACTCCACCCCCTCAAGGTTTTTTGCTTTGTTTTGTTTTTGAGACAGGGTCTTACTGTGTAGCCCTTGCTAGCCTGGAACTTGCTAGGTAAACCACGCTGGTCTGGAACTGAGCGGGGCATACCTAAGCTACATGATAGTTATACCTGAATAAAGAAACAACCTGACAGCAGGGTGTGGTGGCGCTCACCTTTAGTTCCAGCACTCGGGAGGCAGAGGCAGGTGGATCTCTGGGAGTTCGAGGCCAGCCTGGTCTTCATAGCAAATCCAGTCCAGGTGTGGCTACAAGGAGACCCTATCTTAAAAAAAAAAAAAAAAAAAAAACTTCCTAAAACCAAATCCAAACAAAGCAAACAAAACAAAACAAAACACCTAGATCATCAATCCCTTAAACCTTCCAAGTAGCTAGATGTGCCTTTTCATCTTGTCAGATTCTTCTTCATCCATTTAAAATCCACCCAGCTAAAAAAAAATTAAGATTTTATTTTTACTTTTAATTATGTGCATATGTGTTGTTTTATGCAGTGTCCATGGAGGCCAGAAGAGGGCATCAGATCACCTGGAGCTGGAGTTAGGAACCCTGTGATGTGGCTGCTGGAAATGGAACTCTGGTCCTTTAACTGTTGAACCATCTCTCCAGCGCCAAAATCCAGGAGCTTTTCAAGTGCCACGTTTTAAGACAAATAAGATGCCACTGGCCAGCGAGATGACTCAGTGGTTAAAGGTACTTGCTGACAAGACTGACCACCTGAGTTTGAGTAATTTGTCTGAGATCTCACAAATAATTTTCAGTAAACTGGAAATGATGGCTCAAGCCTGAACTTCCAGCTACCCTAGAGACTAAGGCAGGGAGGATCCCTTTAGCCCAGAAGTTCAAGGACAATTTGGGCAACATAGGGAGGCTCTATCTCAAACAACAACAGTCCTCAGTAGAGCTGAGATGACACCCAGGCAGTCTTATTCCAGAGTGGTGTACTTAAACACCATTAAGTGCATTAAACTTCCATTAGCCTTTGAGGATTTAAACCCAGTAACGAGAAAGGGGAGAGCTTTTTCCAGCACAAGAATTCATAAGTTCATTGTAGAATGAATAAAGAGCCCAGAATAAAGAGAGGAACTTCCTAGGGGGCCAGAAAGGAGAGGAAATGAAATGGTCAGGGTGAGGCCAGCTGGTACAGGGCCTCCACCTGGTTTAGAAGCTGGGATTCTGTTGGCAGCTTTAATTGGGAGTCATGGTAGGTGTGTGATCAGAGGAGCTAAATGAAAATAGCAGTTCAGTAGCTGTCAGTATGCTGATAGTCTCTAAAAATAAGGTTGTGTACCTAACACCAAGGAGTGTTGGGACGTTGAAAGAAAAGCTTTCTTGTCACCAAGCTCAAGCTCATCTGTTACACTGGTGCATTTATAAGAAGATGGAAAGGTACCCCAGTCATGCTCACCAACCTTCTCTGTCTCCTACAGACAGATTTAGATGTCTGAGGCTATAATTAACCATCGTTAATAATGAAGACACCCCCAGGGAGGATCAACTGGGAATGTGTGCTGTCCTTTATATATAGTTTCTACTTTCATCTATTCAACAGCCCATTCAGAAAAGGAAACTGATGCAGTGGGTGGACTTAGAATGGGAAAGAAACTTTAAAGCTGTGTCGTAGAGACCGAAGGATTGCTGTGTATATCCAGACCTTATCTTGGTGTGGGGTGTGTGTGTGTGTGTGTGTGTGTGTGTGTGTGTGTATGTGTAGCCGGGTGTGTTGGCACATGTCTTTAATCCCAGCACTCTGGAGGCAGAGGCAGATGGATCTCTGTAAGATAGAAGCCAGCCTGGTCTACATAGTAAGTTCCAGGCCAGCTGGGGCTACAGGGGACCCTGTCTCAAAAAAGACCAGGGAGGGATGGGTGCTGAGAGACTAGGGTTGTAGCTCACCTGGCAGTGTTTGCCTAGCATACACAAGGCCCTGGGTTCAATCACCAGCTCTGAATAAACTGGGCCTGGTGGTGCATACCTATAATTCCATAATCCCAGCATTTAGGAGGTAGAAGCAGGAGGATCAGAAACTCAAGGTCATTTGTAGTTACTTATGGAGTTGGAGGGCTTGGGCTACTGGAGACTTTGTCAAGAAAAAAATAGGCAAGATGGCCTACACCTTTAATCACAGCATTTGGGAAGCAGAGACAGGTGGATCTCTGTGAGTTGAAGGCCTGTGTCATTTACACAGTGAGTTCTAGGCTAGCCAGGGCTACACAGTATCAAAAGAGAAGAGGGAGAAGGAAAATAGGAGAGAGGAGAGAAGAAGAGAGAAGAGAGCGAGAGAGTGAGAGAGGAGAGAAGAGAGCGAGAGAGGAGAGAAGACAAGAGTGGGGGCGGGGGGAGACAAGAAAAAGAAACCTCAGTGTCACCTGGACTAACTGGCCAAATATCAAGTTTTCTGTACAAATCTTAACGATCCCTGAGCTCTTTCTTTTAAATTATGTTGATGTCAGAAAAAAAGGGCAAGGTGATAGTTCCTTATTTTCTCTGAGACAAGGTCTTAGTATTTAGCCCTGTCTAGTCTCCAACTTGCTATTTAGATCAGGCTGGCCTTTAATTTTCTGGGTGTGTGGGCAGTACTCTCCTGCCTACACCTCCCTAGGGCTGGGATTGCAGATGTGAGCCACCATACCTGGCTTCCTGGCTTTCTCAATCAATTCTCTCTCTCTCTCTCTCTCTCTCTCTCTCTCTCTCTCTCTCTCTCTCACACACGCATACATACATCTATTGGGATTGATTTCTTTGAAGACCATTGTCTTCGATAAGAGTTGACAGATTGCAGTGTGGCCCCATGTTCTATAGTGACAGGTTTAGAACAGACTTGTGGAGGCTGCTGGCCCTTTAGGGGACCACAATAAGTAAGATACTTTGACTTCAAGCTGTTCTTTGACCTGGCTAGGTACTGCTTGGCATTTCTTCCTCTCACCCCTGTAGGCTAATCACTCGGCAGGTGGTACCTCTCGGCCTTCTTCACTAAGTCACATTTATAGCTTTAACATTTTTCTTATTTGCTAAAGCATGCCCCTCAGAGGCATATTAAAATAATAGAGATAGGCATGGTGGTTCATACCCAGCACTCAGGAGGGCGATACAGGAGAATCATCTCAAGTTCAAGGACAGCTTGGGCTATAGTGTGAGTTTAAGGCCAGCCTGGACTATGGAATGAGACACTGTATCAAAAAAAAAGAAAGAAAGAAACAAAAACAGAACATAGGTTGCATTTGCCTATAATTCTAGAACTAAGGATGCCGAGGTAGAAGGATTGCAAGTTCTAGGCAAACTGGGCAGCATAGTGGAGACCCTGTCACACACACACACGCACACACACACACACACACTCACATGCATGTACAACACAACCTTTTTATGATATGTAATAAAAACTATCCAAGACTAGCTCAGTTGTCAACAGCTATCTGCTGAAAACCAGGCAAAGCAGACACTAGGAGGAACAGAACTGCACAAGACTTAAGAGACTCCTTTCAAGAGTTTTGCACAAATCTCAACCAGGTACGGTGGCACACACTTTTAATCCCAGCTCTCAGTAGCTTCAGTATGTGTATGATTTCTTTTTTTCATCTTTTTGAGACAGGGTCTCCTTACAGTCCCAGCTGGCCTGGAATTCACTATGTAGACCAGGCTGGCCTCGAACTCACAGAGATCCATCGGCATCTGCCTCCCAAGTGCTGGGATTAAAGGTATGCACCACCACGCCTGGCCAAAGTCTATGTATGAGATTCAGTGAATGCCAGTGCTACAGAACACATTCTGTTGGAGTAGAGTAGTAGCCGGGCTATCCCAGTCCCTAATGCCTCTGTGCTTACAGTGACTCGACCTCGCTGAGCCAAGTCTTGGTCTATGAATGAGGTGAGGTCCCTGATCTGCAGAGTTTTAGCAAGTCAGCCTGGCACATTCAATACCTGTTGCTGATAATCATTATCTAAACTATGAATAAATATGGGGCTAAAGAGATGATTCAGTGGTTAAGAGCATTGGCTGCTTCTGCAGAGGACCCAGGTTCAATTGCCAGCAACCACATGGCAGCTAACAACCATCCATAACTCCAGTTCCAAGGAAATCCAACTCTTTCTTCTGACCTCCACCAGCATTATACAACACGGGTCTACTTATATACATGCAGGCAGTACACAGGGTGTACTTACATACATACAGGCAATACACTCATACGCATAAAATAAAAATAATAAAATATTTTTAAAATAAACTATGAATAAATATGTCTTTCCATGAGTCAAATCAGCTGGAATGTTTGTCAGTTTAGCATGCTCTAAACCATGCTGTCACTTAAGAATTACAAGTTAGCAGTTTAAACAAATTTGAATGAGCCAGGTATGGTGGTGCATGTCTTTAATCTCAGCACTCAGGAGGCAGAAGCAGGGGAATCTCTGTGACATCAAGTCCAGCCTAATCTACATAGGGAGCTCCAGGCCAGCTGAGGCTACAGGGAGACCTTGTCTTAAAAAACCAAAAACCAAAACCAAGCCACAGGGTCTAGGGAGGTGGATCAGTCAGCAAAGTGATGTGAAAGCAGGGGCACTTAAGTTCAGATCCCTAGCACCCACGTAAAAAGCTAGGTGTGGTTTCGCACACTTATAATTCCAGCTCTTGGTGGGCAGAGATAGGCAGCTCTCTGGTGTTTGCTGGCTAGGCAGCCTAGACAAATCAAAAAGTCCCAAGTCCCAGTAAGAGACTCTTGTTTCAAGAAATAAGGTGGATATCACCTGAGGACAGCACCTGAGGTTGACTTCTGGTCTGCATATGCACACACACACACACACACACACACACACACACACACTGTACCCACATACCTGCACATACGCTGTATTAGTCTATTAGTCAGGGTTCTCCAAAGAAACAGAACCGGTAGGATGAATATATATTGATAGAGATTTATCAGCTTAGCTCACAGGATAGAGTCTGAGTAGTCCAACAATGGCTGCAGCACACGGGAGAGGCTGAGAATCCGTAGTCGCTCAGTCCACGAGGCTGGATGTCTCAGTAGTCCCAATCTGGCGCTGAGGGTCTGACGAGTTCCAAAAGATCAGCTGGTCTTCACTCTACAGCAGCAAGATGAACTCACCAGCGAGAGAGAAGGCAAGCAGCACGAAACCAGGCGTTCTCCTCTTCCATGGCCTTTTATACGGGCTGCCATCAGAGGGTAACACCCACACTTAGGGTGTGTGTTCCAGCTTCAGATGATCCAATCAAGAAGATCTCCCTCACTTCAGTTAATCCCAGATCCAGTCAAGTTGACACCTAGGATTAGCCATCATATACACATACACACATACCACAAACACACACAACACCTCCCCTACAATTTAAGACCATTTAATTATAAAAACAGGAAAAAAAAAGACAAAATTATAATCAGTGTCTTTATTTTTTACATTTAGTTTTACTTGGAAGGGGGACATAAATGTGCTACAAGGGCCTGTGTTGAGGGCCGAGGACAATTTGTGGGAGCTGGTTCTCTCTTTCCACCATGTGGCTAGAACTCAGGTCGTCAGGCTTGGCAGCCTCTGCCTTCACCTGCTGAGTCATCTCACTGGCCCAAACCTTAACAAATATTTCATTATTTTTGTTTTATGTGTATGAGGCAATAGCCTGCATGTATGTAAGTGCACCTGTGTCATGCAGTGCCTGGAGAGATCAGGAGAGGGTCCTCTGGAAGAGCAGCCAATGCTCTTAAAGGATGAGCCATTTCTCTAGCCCCAAAATTTTAACTCTTGTTGATTAAGCTCCTCGGTGATTCCCTTTTAGATTACCAGTCTATCTACCTGTTTTTCCTCTTTTTGTTTCATTTCGTATGTTTTGTTTTGTTTTTCGAAACAAGGTCTCACTGGTCTCAAACTTGGCAATCCTTTTACCTCTGCCTCTCTGAAGGTTGAGATTGCAGGCATGTACCATCTCACTAGTACGTTTCTCCTCTTTTCCTGAGTTTTTCCCTTTGCCTCTCTGTAGCAATTGATGGAGTGGAGACGTAAAGCATGGGAAAGAGACGACGCTTTAAACAGAGGATCTGAGACTCATGGTTGGCAGATGCAGATCCTTCTCAGTCAGGAGCTTTTATTCAGTACTAAATAATGGATGAGTCGAGTTTACAGGAAATATTGTGCCAAGAACAAGACATACAATAACAAGTTAACAAGTTAAGGAGTACAGTGTATATAGATGTTGTCAGACAGAGCGGCCTCCAGTGTCTACCTCCTGGAATCACTTCAGGAGCTTAAGAACCCATGTTTTCCCCCAGAGGTTTGCCTTCTGGGATCACTGGTTGCAGTGATCACATAGTTCTTTTGTCCTTTCATTAAACATTAACTCTGGAAGTATGCCATAAGCCATCAAGTTGCAAAACATATTAACTCTTCATGAAGCAGCTTGCTATACCTCTTCATGCTGGAGCCCATCTTACTCTCATCTTCCATCTGCTCTCATCCAGATCACCTTGAGTGAAGGTCACCTTTCTTTTCTTCTATTACTATTGTTACTATTTTTTTGTTTTTGAAAAATTTATTATTTTTATTTTACATGTCTGAGTGTATTACCTACATGTATGTAAGTACACCCATGTCATGCAATGCTTGTGGAGGCCAGAAGAGGGTGTCAGATCCCATGGAACTGGAGGTACTGACACTTGTTAGCCATCATGTGGGTCCTGGGAACTGAACCTAGGTCCTCTGCAAGAGCAACCTGTGCTCTTAACTGCTGAGCCATCTCTCCAGACCCAATTCTTATCATCAGTTCCTTCTTGAATTCAAATCACATACCTCAAAACAATTACACCCTCTGGAAACTTATCTAATTAAAGAATCTTCTTTGTTTCCTAGAGTCCTCCTTTGGTTGTGGTCTGGGATTGAATGCCCACCTTGGTGGTTGGCAAGGACCTATTTTCCTGAAGCAAGTCTCAGTGACTAGTTTTGAACCAGCACTCACATCCTGCTCTGTTCCTTACCTAACACTTTCAAGTACTGGGATTTCAGGCATGTACCACCATGTCTGGTCTTGAAGGTCTCCTTTTTTAATTTTGGTCTAGCACATGATAAGTCATCTGTCATACTGTACAGTGGCTATGCATGTTGGTGGCTATAAATACAGGTGGTTACAACTCAACATGTTTGGTCATCACTTCTGAATTATAAGATCTTCCACAAACCACTGAATTTCCCTGAAACTGACTCCTCATCAGTATCATTGTGTAGCTCCAAGCAGAGTTATAGGGAGAATTAAATGAGATAGTAAGGAAGTGTGGTGGCATATGCCTAGAATCCCAACAACTGGGGAGGTGGAGGCAGGTAGATCAGAAGTTCAAGGTCATCCTCAACTACATAATTAATGAGAGTAATCTCTCAAAATATTAGTGATTATTACTATGAAATAGTTAAGTTTCTGGGGTTGTTAGGGCAAAAGCCACACCTGTGGGGTGTCCCAAAAGTGGCACAGACTTGTCCACCTGTCCCCAAAAGCTCAAAAGGCAAGGGTTGATAAAGCTAGGAAGGGAACTTTATTACACCTGGGAAGAACAGAGATTAGTAACCTGAGGAACCTGAGGTCTGTGTTCAGAGCCAAACTTGAAGTTCCAGTACTCGGGAGGCTCAGGCAGGAGGATCATGAATTTCAAGTCAGTCTAGGATGCATAGCAAGACCTTGTTTTTAAATAATCAAATGGATAATAGTCTGGGCATGGTGGCACACTCCTTTAGTCCCAGCAGAGGCAGGTGGATCTCTGTAAGTTTAAGGCCAGCCTTGTCTACATTGTGAGTTCTAGGCCAGCTGGGGCTACAGGGAAACCCTGTCTCAAAAAGACCAAGAAAAAAAAATTAAATGAATAATGATAAAGATATCCTCAAAGTGCTTAGAGCAGTCTTGGGTTATAAAGGAAAGAGAAACAAAGATTAGGATTTTTGGGGCATGGCACATGCCTTTAATTCTAGTACTCTGGAGGCAGAGGCAGGAGGATCTTCAGGAGTTCAAGGCCAGCTTGGTCTACAAAGCAAGTTCCAGGCCAGCCAGGGCTACATATAAACAAACAAACAAACAAATAAATAAATGCAATTAAGAAAAAAACAAAAGTTCCACAGTTCCTTGCAACTTCCTTAGGCCTCTGATACTCCCCAGGCTTTGTCCATGTATGCTGTCTGTTTCACTTGGTGGGAAACGTGGTACCTGATAACTCCTAGGAACCAACCTCTCTCTCTTTGTTCCCTGAATCAGGAAAGCAGGGCAACATAATGAAGCAAGAGGTGCTCAGCTCTCTAGGTCACATCAGGGCCCGTAGATGGCCTCAGCGAGGGTTGGCTACCAGGGAAGTAGATGGTAAACTCAAGAGATGGCCTTACAGCACTATTTATTCTTTGCATGACTGTATTGCCTCCTGATGGCAAATCTTTTTTTTTTTTTTAATTACTTATATTTTATGTGTATGAGTGTATTGCCTGCATGTACGTGAGTGCACCCATGTTGTGCGATACCTCGGAGGTCAGAGGAGGGCTTCGGATTCCCCTGGGACTGGAGTTAAGGACGGTTCGTAGCCGCCATGTAGGTGCTGGGATTCAAACCCGGGTCCTCTGCAAGAACAGTCAGTGCTCTTAACCTCTGAGCCATCTCTCCAGCCCCAATTGGTGAATTTCTTTATAGCCAAATGATGCAACCTTTGTTTTAAATTTTTTTTAATTACATTTATTTTATGTGTCTTTATGCATGTGGGTGCTCATATGCTATGACACACAAGTGACGGTTGCTACTTGCATTCACCGTTAATCTCAATTATACTGTGACAAAGATCAAATATGTATTTTATTATGCTACAATGTATTTTATTATTTATTTATTTATTATTTTTATTTTATGTGTATGCATGTATTGCCTGCATGTAGGTAAGTGTACCCATGTTGTGCAAGGCCCGTGGAGGTCAGAAGAGGCTGTTGGATCCCCTGGGACTGGAGTTACAGACAGTTGTTAGCTGCCATGTGGGTGCTGGGATTCGAACCTGGGTCTTCTGCAAGAACAACCAGTGTTCTTAACCACTGAGCCATCTCTCCAGTCCCTTATTTTATTATTTTTATTTTTAAAATTAGCATACAAAGTAATGGCATTTTCATACAGGTATATCATTATAGTTTGTCCTAACTCACTCCCCCTCCACTGCCCTCCCCTCCTGCCCCCTTCTTGCTGGTCCTCATCCCAAATAGTCTTCCCTTGGTTTTCCATGTCACATGTATTCTGTTCTCTTTTTGTCCTTTCTCCCTTAAGATTTCTCTCACTTCTTATGATTCCTTTTCTATCTTCATGACCTAAACACACACACACACACCATACCCATAGCACATATACACACACAAACCAAAAACTTGGAGAAAAGACAAGTTCCTTTGAGAAAAATTTCCCAGTACTGGGAACAGCTCCCCCACCCCATTTTTTTTTGTATTGAAAATTTAAAATATTTTGAGCTAGAGTCTTATGTAGCCCAGGCTGGCCTTCTACTTGTATGCAGCTCTTGAGTTCTTTATTTACCTGCCTCCCACGTGCTAGGATTACAGGCATGTACCACCAAATCTGATGTTTGTTCTTTTCAAAAAAAAATTTTTATTTATTATTTTTTGTGTATGAGTGTACTGCCTACATGTATATAAGTGTACCTGTGCAATGCTTGCAGAGGTCAGAAGACAGTGCTGGATCCCCTGGAGCTGGAGTTATGGATGGTTGTTAGATACCATGTGGGTGTAGGTTAGGGAATCGTACCCAGGCAGTGCTCTTAACCACTGAGCCATTTCTCCAGCCCCATAAGTTTGTTCTTTTTCTTTTTTTGGTCTTTTTGAGACAGGGTCTCCCTGTAGCCCCAACTACATACTCACTATGTAGACCAGGCTGGCTTTGAACTCACACAGATCTGCCTGCCTCTTAATTTAAAAAAAAAAAAATTATTTTATGTGTATGACTGTATTGTTTGCATGTATGTAAATGCACCTGTGTCATGCAGTAATGCCCACGGAGGTCAGAAGAGGGCATCAGATCCCCTAGAACTTGAGTTAGGTACGGCTGTTAGCTGCCATGTGGGTGCTGGAACTGAACCTGGCTCCTCCGCAAGAGCAGCCAGTGCTAACTGCTGAGCCATCTCTCCAGCCCGTTTGTTTTTTCTGAGGCAGGGTCTCACTATATAGCCCTGGCTGACCTGGAACTTGCTATGTAAACCAGGTTGTCCTCAAACTCACAAAAAGCTAACAATCTCTGCCTCCCAAGTGCTGGGATGAAAGGTATGTGCTACCATGCCCAGTTCAGGAATTTTCTTTAAAGTTCAAAGTAAATTATGAGGCTGGAGAGATGGCTCAGCAGTTAAGAGCAGGTACTGCTCCTCCAGAGAATGGAGTTCAGTTCACAGTACCCACTCACAACTGCCCATAACTCCAGTTCCAGGAAGATCTGAAACCTCTGGGCTCTGTAGGCACTGCTCTCATGTGCACATGTGCTTGTGCATGTACTCACACACATGCACACACACACACGATTAAGATAAATCTTTTTAAAATTTTATTATTTTTATTTATTTTCTATGTGTATGAATGTATTGCCTGCATGTAAGTGCACTCGTGTCGTGCAATGCCCATGGAGGTCAGAAGAGGATGATGGATCACCTGGATCTGGAGTTAGGGATGGTTGTTAGCTGCCATGAGGATGCTGGGAATTGAACTCGGGTCCTCTGCAAGAGCAGCCAGTGCTCATACCACTGGGCCATCTCTTCAGCTCCAATTAAGATAAATCTTAAGATAAGTCTAAGGTTCATCCTTTTAAAATTATTATAACTGTATATATGTTTATGCCACGGCACATGTGGAGGTAGTTCTTTCCCTCTATCTTTTTTTTTTTTTTTTTTTTTTTTGTCTTTTTGAGACAGGGTCTCCCTGTAGCCCCAGCTGTCCTGGAACTCACTATGTAGACCAGGCTGACCTTGAACTCACAGAAATCCACCTGCCTCTGCCTCCGGAGTGCTAGGATTAAAGGTGTGTGCCACCACACCTGGCTATTTCCTTCTATCTTTACAAGAGTTCTGGGGACCAAACTTGGGTTGCCGGGCTTTCCTGGCAAGGACTTTTACCTGTGGAGCCACTTCACTGGCCTCACACTGGGAATTTCTAATCACTGTCTGGTCTCCAGGGAAAACAAATGCATCTACAAGTTTCAGAGGATGTTTTCTGGGCCAACAATAAACTCTTTATTAAGTTCCATCATTCTCTAGTGAAGTAAACTATTGTGAATCATTGAAAAACATATTATGGAAATGAAAAGTTTTTGCAATGTGATGGTAATTAAGAACTTTGTGGGGTAGGGGGGACTCTTAAGAGACAGGTATGGGGGAGGTGAGCAGGAGTCTCCCCATCCGGCTCCCTGTGGTGGCCCAGGATGGAAGTCCATTTTCCAAAGTCTTAGCATTCCTGTAACCTTTGTGGCCATATGTTACCTTTAATTATCACATGTACCTTTTCCTTAATTGTCACCTATGCTCTGTTTTGCTTTTGTTTGCACCCCCCCACGAGTATAAAAGCCCCCCAAAACTTGAATAAGTGGTCTGACTCCTTTTATTCATGGGGTCAGTTCCCGCTAGTATCAAATTATTAAACGTCCTCTCCTCACCTGACTTTGGCTATTGGTTTCTGATTTTTCTGTAACAAGCACCCAAATGAGAGCAGAAGTATTGGTGTGCCCTAGCAAGGATGCCACACCATCAGGTGTACTGGCCAACTCTGGACCCAAGGAGGACATCTCTAGGTGAGCTCCATTGGAGGCTGTTTGCATGGGGAAGCGAATCAGACAGAAGGGAAGTGTCTTGTGAGGCTGCTTTGAGGAGCACGTTTGGCTTTATCTGGTGAGGTGGCACATACAAGAGGGAGAGAATAACATGTTATGTGAACTATATTAGCAACTTAACCTAAGTTACTCCATCTTGCTCATAATAGCTATTTAACAGTAACCTCTTTTCACTTATGGGAAATACTTAAAAAGAGAAAACAGCCTTGAGTTCTAAGAAAGCTCAATCACAAACCAGTGGAATGTGCTAATCTCAGACATTCTACATCTGTCTAACTGCTTGCTTTTGCTTCTGTAACTCATTTGCTATTTTAGGTCACCTTGATACAGAACATAAGACCACCCTTGTTACCCTGTTATTGTCTGACTGGTAACTGCTGATCTCAGCTTTCTTACTATACTCGTTATGGCGAGGAAGTTGACTCATTTTAAAATTACAAAGTTGATTGCAAGTTATATGACTGTATCACTTGTCTGTATAATGATTGGTTGTTGATTAATAGATTCAAAGTTCTGCTATGTTATACAAACCTGATTGGTTCACAAGTGTCCTGTTTGAATACTATTTCTGTAATCCTATAAAAACTATGATGCAACAATCATCAGGGCTGTGTCTACTCCAGAAATAGCCCGGCCAGTCAAAATAATAAACATTTACCTTACTACTTTTCTTAAAGTAATAAACATTTACCTTGCTACTTAAAGTAGTGCTGGTGATTTTTTGTGAACTCTGACCTATATAACATTATGGATATAACTAACTTATTTTTGAACTTTAGAACTTAACTACTTATTAGTGATAAATATGTCTGCCATATTTTACAACTAAATATGTTAGCATGGAGTGATAGTGTGGGTGGGACTCTTCTTTATACCTGTTTTTCACCATTTTTGCCTTTTTACCTAAGATTTAGTGTACATCAAGGCAAACGACCACTAGGTGACACCATTGTACCAGTTAACTAAAGACTTCTGGGCTTAGCTGTTCTTTTTACAACCATGGTCGTTTCAGGTGTGAGCCTGTGCTATTTGTAGGCAAAGTGCAGACCAGGAGCCAAATAGAGGAAATCCACAAATGTCTAGAGAGTTGGTGTTAGAAATTTGTCATAAGGGCCATTTGTTGGAGAGAAACTAGAGGGAGAAAGTCTAGAAAATCGAGAGACCAGCAGCCAAAGTCAGGTGAGGAGAGGGAGTTTAACTTTACGCTGGCAGACTGGGCCCTGAATCATCTGTAAAGGAGTCAGCTGAAGTTTGGGGGACCCTTTATACTCATATGTGAGCAATGGAAGCAAAGGGCAAATAGTGTTGTGGTCTCGGAGTTGGAACCCAAATAGTCTCAGAGACGGAGGTGTAGCAAGGAAAATTTATTTACAGTCGCAATCAGGCCAAACTTAACTCTCCACGGGAACAGGAGTTAAAACAGCAGAGTCCTTTTATAGGTCTTCTATGACCTTTTGCAAGCTAGCAAGCCCAGAACAAAAGCAGAAATATGCGGTTAGCCAGATTTGCACAACAGGAAATCTTGAGAAAAATCTAATGACAATGTCCCCTGGAAGTCCCATGACATTGTAGTTGGAAAGTTTCGAAAAGCCTACTTGACCACAAGTCAAGGTTTGCTGATTTTTTTTTAATTATTATTTTTATTTTATGTGCATGCGTGTATTGCCTGCATGTAGGTAAGTGCACCCGTGTCATACAATGCCCCGGAGGTCAGAAGAGGATGTCAGATGCCCTGGGACTGGAGTATACGGACAGCTGTCAGCTGCCACATGGGTGCTGGGATTTGAACCCGGGTCTTCTGCAAGAACAACCAGGGTTCTTAACCGCCGAGCCATCTCTCCAGCCCCTGGTTTGCTGATTTTGAGAATACCCTTTGTAACGTACAATTTTTAAGGAATCCAAGCATTAATCCCCACCCCCCCAAAAAAAAACAACCCTTTCATTTTAGCTAAAAGGTTAAATTACTGATTCACTTGTACCACAAACAATACAAAAGGGAAAAACCAGGAAAGAAACACGAGTCAATGAGGTCAGCAAGGGTGCCGGCCCCTAACAAATAGCACATAGTGATAATTAAGTGGTTTACAGGTAACATCTGGTCCTGAAGTTTCTGAGTATGGCAGTTTTGGAAAACAAAGACTTCTAGCCTGGCTAATCACAGACTGTGGGGCGATTCCTGTTTACCTCTCCCCATTCTTAGCTTGGGACCTTTCTGGGTCCAAAGTTCCTAGCAGCCATTCAAAGGGCTTCATTACCAGCACATTGTAAGAGCTTTTAGCAACTCTGATGTTTTTATATTACTTGCATTGCAGAGGCAATCACACTTGCTTGGGTACAGCTCAGTTTATCTCTTGCCTGCATCTGAATGCTGATTTGTACAGCTGAACTGGGTTATTTATTAGAAATACAGCTACAAAGCTACTCAATTTATTAACTATAAGCATTACCAAATGTCTGTTTATAAATAATATTACCAAAACTTGGAGTTTCTAGGGCAAAAGTCCGAGAATTCCCATAGAGAACTCCTGAAGCTTGGACTGAATTTCCTGAAAAGCAGACCAACTGATTAGCACTCCGGAGATCATGGAGAGTCTGGAATGTTGCAGATCCAGAGCCTACTCACAAAGTATGTGGGGACATCTTTAACCCCATAAATAGCTAAACCTTGCCCACCTCTGTTTCTGAATTAACATTCTTGTGACTAATAAAATATATTAACTTAGTAGACCACCAGGTCTCACCAATCAAAAAGCTAAGACTGTCATGGGATAGCATCTGAGACTTATAGTAAGATCCCCACCCCACCTGTTATATGCTGGATTCTGAATAAAGGCTGTCTATGTTGGGAATAGAAGCAGCCCCGAACACCAGTGGGCCAGAATATTTATAGGAATACAGAAAGCAGAACAACTGGGCCAATCAGGTTCATACAACACAGCAAAATTTGAACATAGCAAACTTAGAATTTACCAATCAACTATCAGTCATTGTAAAACACAGGCTAGGGTAAGCGAAGCCCGGTTTAGATAAGCAGCCTAGATTACAATACCCTGCGGCAGGCGGTCAGGCCCTTTCTCAGAATTCATAGTTGCTTCTCCCTTCTAGGTGTCTTTCATAAGTAGAGTAAAGGGCACTTCTCCTGAAATGGCTGCTTTGGGCAAAATGTAGTAACTTGGGGTAGGTTTAGCTGAGATAGTTCACCATCCCCCACCCCCGTTTTGCTATGACCCGCCTAATGAATGTGTACATCAATGTAATTAAAAAGTGTCTTGAACCGGGCGTGGTTGGTGCATGCCTTTAATCCCAGCACTTGGGAGGCAGAGGCAGGCGGATCTCTGTGAGTTCAAGGCCAGCCTGGTTTACATAGTGAGTTCCAGGACAGCTGGGGCTACAGGAGACCCTGTCTCAAAAAGACCCCCCCCCAAAAAAAAAGTCTTGATTTATGACTTTTCTTTATTTTGTTACTACAAAAATGTAAGGCAACTGTTACCACACTGGAACATGGAATTGGGGGTAACCTGAATCTGTTCCCTGGGTCATAGCAACTCATATTTGGTTCCAGAATAAACTACCTCTTATCCCCTTTGAGGTGACAGTTATGCTTTTGCGTTGACAGTTGGGACTTATTCAAGTGGCCACATTGGAAAGAGGAACAGATGATGGGGTCCAGTTACCCCCAGTCTGTCTTTGGGATGCTGATAGGAAGCTTAGCTTTGATAGAGAAAGAAAGAGGTGGGGCAGGGGCACAATTAAGCAACCCTGGTGAAGGTATGTTCGAATTGTTCTTTGTCTCAGTCCTGGTTCTGAGAGGTAGTCCTGAGGAAGTTGTTATCGCTGTCATTTCTTGAGGGAACAATGAGTCTCATGAGGGGACTACTTCTCCTCCAGGAGGAGACCTCACAATTATAGGTAATTGTCCCCATCTGGGTGTAGCAGATCTTGAGGGTCATGTTGCTTGGGGTAGCTTGAATCCCAAGTTATAAAGATGTTTGTCAATCATTCCTGTTGTTCCTAGAATCTGGTCACTCCAGGGGAAAGGTAAAGAAAGCAGCACAGAGCCAGAGAGGACAAGAGGGAGTTAATCAGGCCAGTGACTTGGACCTTTCAATTTATTGAACTACTCTCCCCCAAGCTATAAAAACAGATCCAAGGTCCTATTTTTAGGGTACCTTACTTTGTTTGTTTTTTGAACTTGCTATGTAGACCTGGCTAGCCTTGAACTCACAGGGATCTACCTGCCTCTGCTGGGATGAAAGGCGTGTGCCATTGTTCCCGGCTGGTTCCTTACTGTTTTAATAGCAGGCAGATATGTGGAGTGATGTCAGGTGCTAGGTCATGGGCCTGTCATTTTAAGCCCAGAGTCCAGAGCCTGAAGAATCAGTCCCAGCTCTCTCCTACAGCTGACAGGCTCCTGCTGGGAAGAGTAAACTCAGAGGCAGGTCTCAAGTGGGAAAGGCAAACCTAAACCCCAGGCAAAGATGAAGTCCAGTTTCCCCAGCAGCCATCTAGAATGACAGAAAACAAACTTTCTCCTCAACCCTGAAGTCCTTGACTGAGTCACAATCTTCCAAAACCCTCAAAGCGCATACCCCGTTGCTAGACCATGTGTCATACTAGCACCCACCCCCAAGGAAAGTGTTATAAAAGGCTGGCCTTTTCCCCTGGGAGACACCTTTTTGCTGGTCTCAGCAAGAACCAGAAGTCATCCCCATAGAAGTGCACACAATAAAGGCCCTCGGCGCCTAGTTATTGAGCCGACTTCTCCCACTTTTGCAGCTGTTTTAACTTCTGTTTAACTTCTATGTTTGAGGGTCTTGTGGGAATGAATGTGCTCTGCCAGGAAGGTAGCTTGGCTTTCCTTTTGATCTGCTCAGCCAAGTGATGTAAAAAGGTGGGAGGGGGTGCCTGTTCCTTTCTTCTCTAATCTTTTCCCTAATCTTATCCCTTTTGGGGCAGGATAGAAAGACTGTTTACACCTGTCTGGTTAAAGTTTCTTGTCAACTGAAAAACAAGAATTCCAGCTACAAACGTTGCTAGCACAGAAACAACATTCCTTTCATAGATAGTTTATGTTAAAGTAATAAATTAAGGTCTGAATGTCTATAAACTTAGAGAGGGCCTCCATTCCTTTCCCTAGACATTGTCTGAGAACCTCAAGTTAGATTATTAACTTTCTTTACAGCAAAGGTACTCTACCTTCCTATATCCCACTGAGTTAGACTTTTACCTTATCAATTGTAATCCTGGAGGAGGTGCCCATCAAGAACTACCCAGTGATTTCATTTAGATATCCTTTTCTCTCCTCCTCCCCTCCCCTCCCCTACCCTTCTCTTCTGTCTTCTCTTTTGACACAGTCTCCCTGTAGCCACAGCTGTCCTAGAACTCACTATATAAACTCACTGGCCTCTCACAGATACCCACTTGCCTCTGCCTCGTAGGTGCTGGGACCAGTCCATGTCCATCTTCATTTAGATCTCCTAGCAACTCTTTGAAGATAGTTGGAGTGAGAGCTGGGGCCAGTTGTCTTGGGAGTCTGGGTTCTTCCCTGAGCCAGACAAAGACTTGAATGCTCAGGGAGGAATTAAGTAAAGACTTAGATATGGGTAAAATAGAGACAGTGAAGACCAAGAGCTGACACACCGGGCAGGATCTCCACAGCAGATACATCACAAAGTGACTGCTGGGCTGATCCTTACAGGGTTCCCCAGGTCTTTCTCTCCTTTGATCTCCTCTTCCCAAAGTTTACCTTTTGGCCTTTATGGCCATGGACAGGATACAGATAACTACAACAGATATCCCTGTCAGACTGATAGACTGGCCTTGTCAAGTTGGTAGTCTTATTTTTTGGTGCATGGCCTTGTTTTGACACATTCCAGGAGTTAAATGAGAATGTTTTTCCTTCCCTCCTTCTGACCTCTGCCCTAGCTCCCCTACTCTTAGCTAACTCCTAACAGTCACTTCAAACCACAGATCCTACCTGTGACTGTCGCCCAAAACCAGTGAACTGCGACTCTCGGCATGCCTTGCTTTTACTCTCCTCTCAGAGCCTCTTTTCTCTTAACCCTCACACCTAAGCCTACAGTCAAATATTTTTATTAAACTCCAACTCTGACTCATAAACTAGCTTATCCTGAAATTGTTTTCTGCTTTGAAGCCATGAATCCCAGTTTGACTTGAGTCAAGGCCCCTAAAACTCTGGAGTAACTCCTCAGGCTGCTGAGGGTGACTGCAGGGAGCTGTCTCCCAAAACGCTGACACCTTTCCATGGTATTCTAAATTCCAAAGCAGAGGCAGCCCCCAAAATACCTCCCCTGTCCTATCCTCAGCTCACTGAATTCACTTGCAGAATAGTAATGTATTTGAAAATAAAATACAGGCATTGCCTGCCCCCCCCCCCCCCGCTCCCCATCCAGTCAACAAAAGAACAATAACACCCTGAGAAGGCTCTACTCAGCACAACTTTCTAAGGAGATTTCTTACCTGTTGTGTCTTTGTAATTAAAAGCCTTTAACACACTAGCTCCCCAAAGATGGAAAGTTAACAAATAAGTCATCCCTATTTCCCCTAAATCTCCTTTGAATAAACCCATTGTCTTCCAGCAGCTTCTGTCTCCAAGGTTTTCAGTTGCACAACAATGTGGACCTTAGCTTCTGTTAGCACTGGGACTCAGAAAATGATTCACCAAAGTCAAGGGCTCAGTAGAGAAGCTCGTCAGACTTCCTGTCTACTCTTCCCTGGGACAAGCCACAGAAACTAAAATTCCTCTTATGTCTTGGGTTACAAATGACCCAAGATAGGTTATGAAAATCAAAGCCAGAGCCAGGCGTGGTAGTGCGTGCCTTTAATCCCAGCACTCCGGAGGCAGAGGCAGGTGGATCTCTGTGAGTTCAAGGCCAGCATGGTCTACACAGTGAGTTCCAGGTCAGGTGGAGCTACAGGAAGACCCTGTCTCATTGGTATAAAGGCTAGCATAAGGAAATTCCTCCATCTACCTTGTTGATTGTAGGTTGTAAAACCCTGTTCCAAAGCTGGGCATGGTGGCATAAGCCTTTAATTCCAGTACTCAGGAGGCAGAGGCTGGTAGATGTTTGAGATCAAGGCCAGTCTCATCTACTTAGGGAATTCTAGGCCAAATGGGACTACAGGGAGACCCTGTCTCAAACCTCCCCACCCCCCCAAAAAAGATCCCATCACATGAGGGGCTCATGTCTCATACCTGGGAGGAAAGAATTCTGCAGAGGTCAAGAAAAGGAAAATACGACTCACAGCCTTCCTGGGCTTCCCCTTAGACAGTTTTAATTTTTAAAAGTTGTAGCCGGGTGTGGTGGTTCACACCTTTAGTCCCAGCACTTGGGAGGTAGTGGCAAGTGGATCTTTGTGAGTTTGAGGCCAGCCTGGTCTACATAGTGAGTTCCAGGCCAGCTGGGGCTACAGGGAGACGCTCTCAAAAAAAAGACGGCAAAAATTTTTTGTTTATTGAGGCTGGAAAGATGGCTCAGAAGTTAAGAGCACTGGCTACTATTGCCGAGGACCTGAGTTCAATTCCCAGCACCCACATGGCGGCTAACACCTGTCCTCAATTCCAGTTCCAGGGGATCTGACACCCTCTTCTGGTCTCCATGCTTATGCATGAGGTATATTTACATGCATATAGGCAAAACACTCAGACATAAAATCTAAAAAAATTATTTGTATATGTGTGTGTGCAAGCCTGCAAGAGTTCATATGTATTATGTGCATGCAAGTGTCCACAGAGGCCAGAAGAGGGTATCAGATTCCCAGGAATTAAGTGACAGATAGTTGTGAGCAACTGTGTGTGTGCTCACAACCAAACCCAGATCCTCTGCAAGAGCAGCGTATTAGTCACTTTTCTGTTACCGTAATAGAAACACTGACCAAAGCAACTTATAAAAGGAAGAGTTTATTTGAGTTTATGGTTCCAGGGGAATTACAGTCTTTCATGGTGGGGAGGCATGGTGGCTGGAGGTGGTTGGAGTAGAAGCGGAAGCTACGTTGTACATATTCACACAGGCACAGGAAGCAAGCAAGGCAACTTGAGAGCTGGTAAGGCTTAAGAACTCTCTAATCCCGCCCCTTGTGACCTGCTTCCTCCAGCATGGCCATGCCTTCTAAGACCTCCCAAAACAGCACTACCAACTGGGGACAAAATGTCCAAATACTTGGAGCCTATGGGGGACATTTTCACTCAAACCAGGACAAGTAGTGAGTGCTCCTAACTGCTGAGGCATTTCTCCAGTCCCTAGTCTTACTTAAAACAATTTTTAAGCTGGGTGTAGTGGCGCATGCCTTTAATCCCAGCACTTTGGGAGGCAGAGGCCGTTGGATCTCTGTGAGTTTGAGGCCACTCTGGTCTATATAGTGAGTTCCAGGCCAGCTGGGGCTACAGGGAAACCCTGTCTCCATTAAAAAAACAACAAACAAAAAGAACAAACAAAACAAACGAATTTTTATTGTATTTATTATTACTCTGTGTGTGTGTGTGTGGGTCCGAGGGCAACTTTTGGAAGTTGGTTTTCTCTTTCTACTCTATGTTCTGGGGTTGAACTCAGATTGTCAGATTTATGCTGCAAGCACTTTTACCTGCTGAGCCATTGTGCCAGCCCAGTCTGTTACTTTTTGTCCAGTCATGGTTCTACATGGTGGCTTGGCCATCAATGAGCCTAAGCATAAAGCTATATAGTGTATGCTAGCTTTGGGTCTTCATTCTGAAGACTCCTATGCATGGGAAAACTGTAATAAAACAAACTTTTTTGGTCACCAGCAGGGGAGAACACAGCTCAGTGTTACTAGTCTGCAATCTGAGGATTCCCAAGGCTTTACTCAGATGTGATGGATGCTTGACTTCAGGAAACAAAAGGGATCAGAAGGAAGCAAAGTCAGTGAATTTGCTAATTAGGAGAAAGGACAGAGGAGCTTCCTCAAGGGTGTGTTAGGTGAGGACCTGGCCTAAGTGCTTTAGTAGCAGTGATTTCAACGTAAGTGGTTTGGGGGCATTCAGAATTACATTGTTTAAAAGACGGGATTGATTACTAAAGTTGAGGGAGAGAAAGGCATGGTTCTATTTATTTGCTCATCAAAAAAGTTTTTTAGAAATGAAATTATAGCCAGGCATGGTGGTGCATGCCATTAATCCCAGCCTGGTCTATATAGTGAGTTCCAGGCCAGCTGGGCCTATAGGGAGACCCTATCTCAAGAAGTCAAAAAGTCAAAAAGTCAAAAAAAAAAAAAAAAAAAAGAAAAAGGAAAAAAGAAAATAGACATTATAGAGTTGATATTATAGAAATAAAAAAGCCAAAGCTAAAAGCTATCCCCCCAAACACAATTTAATAATCAGACTCTGATTACTTGGAGCTTAATCAGTGACTTGTTATGTCTTATACAGATATTTAGAGATAACTCCTAATGATCCATGTGCCTTGTCCTAAATGGACACTCTCAATTCTCAAGGACAGCTGGTACTATAAACTTTGCTACTTATCAAGGTAGTGAGATGCCTGCTTAGCTATCCACACAAAGAGCTTACATAAATGGCACAAAAGATAAGACCATGAGACTTCTCATAGTATAAAAGAATTCTCATTTCCTCTCAGGAGAGCAATTCTTTCTGAAAAGTCACCTGCTGTCTTCCTCTCCAGCACTGTATATTGTTTTTATTTTGTTTTTGAGACAGGGTCTCACTATATAGCCATACTTTGCCTGGAACTTGCTGTGTAGACCAGGCTGGCCTCTGCTTCCTGGGTGCTAAGATTAAAGTGTGTATTACTATGCCTGGCATGTAGCATATATTGTTTTCTTTCTTTCTCTTTCTCTTTCTTTTTCTTCTTTCTTTCTTTCCTTTATTTTGAAGCATATATTATTTAAAAACTATTTTATTTATTTTTATTTTACATGTATGGGCACTTTCCCTGAATGTAAGTGCACCACATTCATGTAGTGCCGGTAGAGACCAAAAGGCAATGGATCCGCTGGTGCTGAAGTTACAGTCCATAGTGAGCTACCAGACAGGAGTGCTGGGTTATCTGTAAGAGCAGTATTCTCTCTTAACTATCAAGCCATCTCTCCAGACCCTCTTTATTCTTTTTTACTATTTTATTTGTTATTTTTATTTTATGTGTATGAGTGTATTGCCTGCAGGTATGTAAGTGCACCCATGTTGTGCAATGCTCAAGGAGGTCAGAAGAGGGTGTTACAAACGATTGATAGCCCATGTGGGTGCTGGGATTCAAACCTGGGTCCACTGCAAAAGCAGTCAGTGCTTTTAACTGCTGAGCCATCTCTCCAGCCCCCAGGCCCTCTTTATCTTTTTATCTCAACTATGGTCTGGAAAATACTTTTACCTTCATGCCTTTGGCTCACTGTTCCGAACCTGACTGGTGATTTCTGAGGCGCTGGGCAGGTGTTCATCTGAGGAACAAATGTGGTTAAGACAAAAACATGGATCAAAAAAAAAAAAAAAAAACAAAACCACAAAACAAACACATAAAGAGGTTAACACATGGTTCACTAGCCACTTTAATAATTTTGTTTGTGACGTTTTGGGCAAGGGAGTGTAATTTCTGTGTTCAGGGCAGACTTGAGTCAGCTAGGCTGAAACTTGATTCAGTCATCAAGAGACATCAGTCATCTTCCAAGCGGGTGAGGGTAGGCTGATCTTCTGTGACCCCTTAATCTTTTCCTATTTTTTTTTAAATTTATTTTTATTTTATGTGTATAAGTATATTGCCCGCATGCAAGTACACCTGTGTTGTGCAATGCCTGGGGAGGTCAGCAGAGGATGTAAGATCCCCTAGAACTGGAGTTATGGATGGTCGGTAGTTGCCATGTGGGTGTTGGGAATTGAACCTGGGTCTTCTGCAAGAGCAGCCAGTGCTCTTAACTGCTGAGCCACCTCTCCAGCCCCACCTTCCTGTTTTTTATTCTGCCACAGTTAATGAATGCTTTTTTGTTAACTTTTTGTTCTAGGGGAATCAACCATGACTTTTCAGGATGGGTAGAAAAGGGATCACCCTGAATGATGTAGGATCAGAAAAGCAATGCATTTATTTGCATTTAATAAGAAGACACATTTTGACACTTTCATCCAAGAAGATGTATGATTGGCTAGTAAGCTGATAATCAAAAATTATTAGCTGAAGGAGTTAAGGACCATCCATACCACATAAGCCAGTTTGATACACTGATTATTTCACACTTAAAGTACTGGAGACAGGGTGCTTACAGAAAGGGTTCTCTGACCTATCCTTTCCTACACTAGCAAACCACAGAAATCCTTTTGAGCAGCACACTTTCCCTGTACCAGGACCACAAATAACCCTTATCCTCCAGAGCCTGCACTTGTGATGGGCCATACAAACTACTTCACACCCCGCCACACAGCTCCCAGAGTTGGTTCTAGAACTGACTCCCAGCCCAGATCACTGCCCTGTCACTCCTTCACACATTTACTGTTCTTTGTCAAAAATGTGTTAAAGCTTTCTGCTTTGGCCAGTTCACTTTCTAAAAAACCTCCCCAGTATAAATAGGAATTAATAAAAACCTGTGTGCTTCTCTCTGTTAATCTGCCTTGCACATGCTTTGTTCCTAGACCCAAAGATCTAACTTAAGAACCAAGGTGAGATATGTGCCTGTAATTCCAGCACTTGAGAGGTGGAGACAGGACGATCAGGAGTTCAAGTCCAGCATGGGTGACAAGACCCTGTCTCAAAAAGCAAAACAAAACAAACCAACCATACCACCACCAACAACAACTAAAGTAACAACACCCAATCAAAATGTGTTACAACTTTACACCTTCTTAGGAGAGCTTCCACCAAAAATACAGACAAGTATTGGTAAGAATGTAGAGAAACTGGAATTTTCACAGGCACAGACTGATGGCAGAATGTAAAATGGCATGACCATTTCTAAAGAAGTTTGCAGTTAATCATAACCTACCACATGATCTAACCATCACAGTCCTATGTATTCACCCAGCAGAAAATAAAGCATATATTCCTATAAAGACTTGTACACAAATATTCACAAGTTTATTTGGGGGAGGGAGGGAGGGAGGAAGTAAAAAGGGCCTGAACAAAAGAAGGGACTCGCATGTCCACTGTGAACTGAAGTTCTCTGAGATTAAACAACCTGATTGATGAGAATTTTTGAAGAGATAGAATACTGCAGATTGAGAACCAAAATTATATTGGGCTATCTTCAGCTCCTTTATAGTCATTTATTTTCAACCTCTTTTTCTAGCCCCTAATATCTTTTAAAAATATTTTATTTATTTTTAATTTTTTTAATTTAATTCTTCTGCAAGAACAACCAGTGTTCTTAACCGCTTTTATTTATTTTTTGTCTTTTTTGAAACAGGGTCTCCTTGAAGCCCCAGCTGTCCTGGAACTCACTATGTAGACCAAGCTAGCCTCAATCTCACAGAGATTTTCCTGCCCCTGCCTCCCAAGTGCTGAGATTAAAGGCATGCGTTACCATGCCCAGCTTATTTTTATTTTATGAGTGTATTGCTTGCACGTATGTAAGTGCACCCATGTCATGCAATAGCCACGGAGTTCAGAAGAGGGTGTCGGGTCCCCTGGAAATGGAGTTATGCATGGTTAGCTGCCACATGAGTGCAGGGAACCAAAGTTAGGTGCTCTGCAAGAGCAAACAGTGCTCTTAACCCCTGAGCCATCTCTTCAGCCCCTGACCTAACATCTTGATGGCTATCAGGCAAAATTTTGGAATGTATTAACTCAGCAGACCACAAATTTTCCTACACTAAAAGCTAAGGATGTTGGGTTCCTACAATGTTTCCCATAATGTCTCCCAATGTGCATGGGGTACGATACCTAAAATTACTTTGGAGCAGATTTCAGGATCGGGACTATGCCTCGGTGAGATTCCACTACAATACTCTTCCCTCTGTAACCAGACCAAGAATCTCTCTGAGTCAAAAGGGGCCTTCCTTATTCCCCCTCCAAATACTTGGTGGGCATGCTCCTCAGGATTAACCCCTTATATTTCGGTGGATGTTCTAAAGGAAGGAGGTTTTTGTGTTCTTACAATTCTTCTTCCCCATTTGGTTTATCACTCAGAGGAAGAGTTTCTGCAGACTTACACTCCCTCTCTTCCTTTCCCGATGCATTCTA
>NW_008328349.1:401314-422121 GCF_000622305.1 Nannospalax galili
GTTTAACCGAAACTATAGCTTTTAGAAGATGTTTGATCAAAGTGTCTGCTGAGGAATGCTTTTTGTGTAATGACTATGTGGGCCTATATAATCTGTACCTGAAACTGAATGGGGGTCGATTGTTCTGACCAGACTTGCATGTCTTGGGAAGCCGGTCGACACCAGCTAGCTGGAAAGTAAAGACTCTGCTTGATTTTTACATCTCCAATCCCGTGTATTTGTTACCTGGAGGGAACCCATCGAGTCACGGACCCTAACATTATAAGACAGCGTCCGAAACCTATACAAGAGATTTCTTGCTCTGCTACAACTTGTCTACCTGATGTGCCCACCAGTGTATTTAGAAAATGCCTTAATTTAGAATTTCCTTTTGTTCTGTGCCTGTGAAAGTTCATGTAGGCAGTTTCAAGGTGGACCATATCATGCAGGGTAACCTGAGTCTGTGTTTCTGGGTCATGGTCACTCACATTTGGCTCATAATAAACTAGCTTTTATTCTCTTTGGAGCATCAGCTATGTTTTACACCATCAACTGGCAAAGGGATAAAGAGGTTTTATTTTTACACCCCCCCCCACACCTACTGTCAAGTCTAACAACCTGAGTTCAGTACCCAGGACCCACATGGTGGAAGGAAATAACCAACTCCAAGTTGTCCTCTGGCTGCTACACGTGCCCCTCATACAACACACACAGAAAAAATAATGTAATAATTTTTTAACAGTCTGTATTTATAGCTTTCCCACTCCCCTGCAACCTCCCCTGCTGGGTGTTAGATTTTTGGAGAATAAAAGGAAAGATGGATGAGTAAAAGACAAGAAAACTAGAGCCAGACCTGCAACAGGCAAGGAATATATCTTCCTTTATTCAAAGAAGACACAGTGAGAGGTAGAAGCTACTGTTGTGGAAGTGGAAAGCTTTGCAATGTGATGGTAATTAAGAACTTTGGGGCAGGAAGAGCTCCTAGACAAGAGACAAGACTGGGGAGATAAACTGGAGTCTTCATCCTGGCCCCTATGGTGGATCTGGAAGGAAGTCTTTGTAACCCCTGTGGCCATACATTACCTTAATTATCACATGTACCTTTTACTTAATTGCCACCTATGTGCTGTTTTGTCTTTTACTTTTATTTCTTCACATGAATATAAAAACCCCTAAAACTGGAGGGGGGGAGTACTGGCTTGTTTATGGAAGGATCCGTAAAATTAAATTAAATTAAATCCCTCTCCTCACCTGCCTTTGGTTGCTGGTCTCTGATTTTCCCCTAACACTACTACCGGATCAAGCATCTACAGTGTGACAAAGAAACGGGGGGTTTTTATAAGGAAGTTGTGAGACACAGCTGCACTTTGTAGGGAGTTGAATTAGTGCCCAGGTTTGGTGTCTTCGGGTGATCTGGGGGGGTCTTTCTTCCTAAGATTATTTCCTCAGATTTGGCAGGTTTATCTATGATCCTAGAGGAGACAGGTGGGCTCCACAATCTCAGTCCTGGGAGTGACCAACTAACAAAGTGTGAGCAAGGCCAAACTGCCAATCTATATCCGTTTGGTCACTTGGGGAACTTTATACTTCTACAATTAGAGCCGATTAGCCACTCTCATGATTTTATGCCTTTATGGTCTCCTCTAATGAAGCTTATGGCTTTCCTGAGGTTCACACACTCATCACAGCACAAGCATTTCTACCAGAGCTAACCCTTCAGCCCACTGCTCCTGCCTTCTGGATGGCTTTTCACCTGTCCATAAGTCTCCAAGGAGAATGACGCCTCTATTCCTAGTAGCAGCCCCCAGTGCGGCCCCATTTGCCTTATATAAATAGTGTGTTACTGCTGACGGGCTCCCCCGGGTTCCACCGGTCTGGCGTTCCGCTGTTTCCACGCTCAGTTGGTTCCGCGCTGTCTCTAGCTTTCCATCCATTTTAAATTCCCCCTGCACTGCGGTCCGCAGCCTTCACAGTCCGGGTTCCCGCGTTCCGGCGTTCCCGTGTTCTCCCGCTGCGGGTTCCGCGTTGCGCTCCGGGAAGGGGCCTGCGTTTTCTGCCGGAGGAATCGCTAGGGCGAGTGGCCGAGCGCCCTGTGCAAAGCCAGGTAAAACGACAGGGATTGCGCTGCCACTTGAAGATAGGCGAGTTCCCTGCATAGCAGAGTAACGGGTCATAAACACTTTTTGGAATTTAACCTTTTTGGTTTTTTTGAGGTCTCACTGTGTAGCCCAGGTTGCTCAAAATTTGAGGTACTCCTCCTGCTTCAGCCGCCCAAGGGATTACAGGATTGCGTACCAAGCCCGGCATTGTTTTCTTATTTTGAGACGCTAGTCCAGACTGGCCGGCCCTCCTACCGGAGCCTGGTGTGCCTGGCCCGCACCACGCGCCTGGCTTGCGTTTCACCCCACTCCCTTTTTTTTTTTTTTTTTTTTTTTTTAAATCGTGTTCTTCCTGATCTGTGTACCTCATTCACCATTAAGATTGCTTCAAAGCGGAACGCTCATTAGTGCTGTGAAGACATGATCAAATAAAAGTAATCCCACATAGCCCTGCTTTAACCCTTAAAACTCAATTGGTAGAGAACTTGTCTAGCATGCAGGAAGTCCTAGGTTCAATCCCCAATGACCATAAAGCAGTCGTGTGGACACTAAGCCTACAATCCCAAAACGACCAAAACCAAAAACAATACAAAAATTTTATCCAAAACAGATTAGAGGCCTAAACAACTGTGTGATTAGTGTTTGAGATGCCGTTCCTCATCCCTACTCTCCAAGGCGTGTTTCTTTTAAATTATAATTCTTTGTTTTAAATTTATTTTTACTTTATGTGTGTAAGTGTATTGCCTGCACCAAGAGCATTGCATTCAGAGGCCAGAAGAAGGCCTTGGATCCCCTGGAACTGCAGTTACAGATGGTTGTTAGACACCATATGGATGCTGGGAACTGGACCTGGGTCCTCTGTAACAACAGCCAGAGGCTCTTAACTGCTGAGCCATCTCTCCAGCCCCTGGACTATAAATCTTTTTTGTTGTAGTTCGTCACTATCTTTATTATAATAAATTACCTGTATTATAATTTCAACTGTACATAGTTAAAATTCAGATTAGTTTAAAATATGCATATGTAAATATATTAGACCCCAAATAATGACATAATTGTAATAATATTGTTACTAACAATCTTATTGCTATAATTATTATTAAAAATAATACTTTTGGATGAGTCTGAAACTTCTCTGTAACCCTTTTGGCCCTTGGGACGTATACCCTACTATAGATGCACACTGTAATTGCTATATTTTTTTTTTTGTAAATCTTTTTAATATATGGTTTAAATATTTTTATTTATTTTTTTAACTTTTACAAAAACTTTATTGAGGATTTCATACATGCATATAAAATGTTTTGATCAAATCCATGCCCACTCCCTCCCTTCCAACACCTCCCATATCTCCCCATCACTTTTTTTTCTTTCTTTTTTTAAATAAATCTTTTAAGTTCAGGCTTTGTGAAGTTGAATCAATATTGACAGGAAATTTAGGAGATAATATCCTTTTATTACAAAAAAAATGTGATGACACATCCCTATAATCCTAGCACTGAAGAGGCAGAGGAAGAAGGATCACTGCAAGTTTGATGTCTGCCTGGTCTACATAGTGAGTTCCAGGCCAGTTTCAAAAAACAACCAAAAAAGATACACCTTACTTTTTTAACAGGCATTTTCCTGAAGATTCTTGAAAAACGAAATGCCCGTTGTCATCCTGAGTTACTAAAAGGATTTTATAGCAAAAAGACAACAGAAGATAGATTTTTCTCCCAAGTTGATACACCAAAGCTTTCCTTGGATGTGAACTTCACTTAGGAAGTTAGGTCCAGAACTCACACTAGCTTATTTTCTTACTGTATAGTAGCATATGGATATGTTGGCTAGACTAAGAATATTCAGTATTTTGTTATTTGTAGAGATCCAGAAATCCCAGTGTCAACTAATGGAGAGCCAGAGCCTCCTTCTGGCTGCATGAGGAGCAAGCCTTGTTAATGGTCATGCTACAGAAACTGAGGTTTGGAGAAAGAATAATGGCTTTCAGCCTGGGTTGGAAAGCTCCCAGGGGCTGCTGGAATCTCCTGCAGCCTGTGAGCAGCGGGTTCCCGCTGTTTTCCTGGAGAACAGCAGGAAGCTACTTGGACCCCAAGGTGAAAGCATTCGTGGAGGACAACACTGAAGTGACCAGCAGTGGCAGCCTCACCCCTGAAATCCAGTTACGGCTTTTGACCCCCAAGTGCAAATTCTGGTGGGAAAGGGCTGACCTGTGGCCCTACAGTGATCCCTACTGGGCAATCTACTGGCCAGGAGGCCAGGCCCTATCTAGGTACTGTCCCACTGAAATGGTAACCTTTAAGGCTGTCACAGATCCCCTCCCATCCCCATCCCATGCTCTCTGGGCCCTATATTACTGTGGCCAAACCCGAAAGTATCTGGGGCTTGTGCAGGTCCCATCCTGTGCATGGTTTGTATTGCTTCATAAAGTAGAAGAGCGTTTGTCTTCTGGAAAGACAAAGGCATCTCTAAAAAAACTTACTACAGCTGGGCATGATGCTGCACCCCTTTACCCCAACACTGGAGCTGAGGCAATAGGATTTTGAGTTTGAATCGATCTTGAGTTACACTTGGCAGCTCCCAAGTGTCAGTAATTTCAGTTACAGGGGATCCAGTGCTCTTGCCTGGCCTCCATAAAAATCTCCCTCTAGTCTGGGCTGGCCTGGAACTTGCTCTGTATCCTAGGCTGGCCTTGAGCTTGTGGCAATCCTGTTTCAGTCCCCTGAGTACTAAGATCACAGGACCACCATACTTGTGCTCTCTCTCTCTCTCTCTCTCTCTCTCTCTCTCTCTCTCTCTCGCACATGCACCACGTCCGGCCCCAGCTTTCTTTTTACTTTTTATTTTTAGGATTAAAAAAATACCTTCATCTATTTGTGTGGGTTCCTCAGTCATGCTATTGTGAGTGTAGAGATTGTTAGGGTCCGTGACTCGATGGGTCCCCTCTAGATAACAAATACATGGGATTGGAGATGTAAAAATCAAGCAGAGTCTTTATTTTTTAGCCGGCTGGGGTCGACCGGTTTCCCAAGACATGTAAGTCTGGTTAGAACGATCGACCCCCATTTAGTTTTAGATATAGATTATATAGGCCTACATAGTTATTATATAAAAAGCATTTTTCAGCAGACATTTTGATTAAACATCTTTTAAAAGCTATAGTTTCGGTTAAACATCTTTTCTAGGAAGGCTAGATCTGGTGTAAGCCTGGTGCAATTTCCTTCTCTTTGTTCCTTATCGGTTATCTGGTATGTGCAAACAGGCCTACAGGACATATTGTAAATCAACTGAGTCTGGGGTCCAGGGTCCAGGGTTCAGGAAGGAGGTTTACAGCACTTTAATTCTTAGCATTTTAACTAGGTTAATCATCCATGTGTGGTAGATACAAATCAGGCAGAACAGGCAAGCTTAGCAAGTAAATCTAAATCAACATTTTAAACAGAGTTTTTTATCAAAATGCAGAGTTCTTACAGCATTCATCAAGATATTTCATTTTTTTTCTCAACAAGATCAAGGTCAGAGGACAACTTTCAGGAGTTGCTTCTCTCCTTCTACTATGTGGATCCTAGAGATTCAACTTATGTTGTCAGATTTGGCAGCAAGCCTCTTTACCTGTTAAGCCATCTTTGCCAGCCCTTTACTCTTTGAGACGGATTTCACTAAGTTGCCCAGGTTGGCCTTGAACTTTTGATCTTCCTGTGTCAGCCTTCTGAGTAACTGAGATTACAGATCTGTCTCCAGGCCTTACTTAAGTTCTATTTTTTACCCAATCAACTCAACCTAAAGATACTTTTATTTATCGGTTAGTATTTATTTTATTTATTTATTGATATTTACTGATACTGACCATTTCCTCTGAGGAAAAACTCTGAGGAGTTTTCTCCTTTCTAATTTTAGGTATCTTTTGGATAACCCAGATGTTGTTAGAGGAAAGTCTGTCTTAGATTTTGGAAGTGGATGTGGAGCCACAGCTATTGCTGCCAAGATGGGCGGAGCAGCCAAGGTCTTGGCCAACGACATAGACCCCAGTAAGGGTTTCATATTTAAACACTTAAGGCTCATCTTTTTTCCCTTTCAGAGTAAATATATAGAAATGCTTATTGTGAAAGCTGATTGCCATGTGTTTTGTAATCTGATATTCTGAGGTATGTTCAGTGGGGCATTTATCTGGGGCCTGAAATGACAGTGTGATTGCCCAAAAGGATTTGATTTGTTTGCCAGACAGCCCAGAGGGATACCAGCCTGGGGGCAAGGGTGTTAGCTTCTGGGTTGAGAAGTCCCTGAAATTCGAAAGTTATGTTCATTTGACCAAAATCCAAGGGAAGATAGATAGGCATGTGTCTTCAGGGGCAATATTTATTTTATGAAGACCCAAGTTGTACCTGGTCTCACAGTGGCATACACTTTTAATCTCAGCAATTGGGAGACAGAGGCAGGCAGCTCTCTGTGAGTTCAAGGTCAGTCTGGTCTACATAGTGAGTTTGAGGTCAAGGCTACACAGTAAGACCTTATCTCCAAATAAAAACAAACAAAACATCAAGTTGTGACAGGTAAGATTTTATTTAGTCTGGATTTTCTGGTCTGCCCTCACAGAGGGTCTAGCCCTCCAAGACTCTTATTTTATTCTGTCATTTTTTTGGGGGGGGGCTTCTTTTTGAAACAAGGTCTCCCTGTAGCCCAATTGGCCTGGAACTCACTATGTAGACCAGGCTGGCCTTGAACTTACAGAGTGCTGGGACTAAATGTGTGTGCCACCACACCCAGCTATTCTATTCTATTTTATAGAGGTTTCAGTTCTTACTGCCTCTATCAAGTCCAAGGGCTTATTTCCCTATCTGTAGTAAACAAACATACAAAAACAACCAGATCCCAGTTACTTGTATCAGAAAATGTTTCTAAAATCTCACCATTGCTGTTCTGTATTCAATATATATAGTAGGGTTTTGTTTTTGAGTTTCACCTAGCCCAGGATGACCACAACTAGTTATGTAGCTAACAATGACTTTAAAATTCTGATCTTCCTGTTTCCAGCTCTCAAGTGCTGGGATTCCATGCTTGTGCTGTCATGCCCAGGCTCTTTGTTTTTCTTTGAGACAGGATCTCATGCTATAGCCCTGGCAGCTTGGCACTAGCTACGTAGTTCAGGCTGATTCAAACGTGCAGTGATCCTACCTTGGCTGCCCAAGTCCTAGAACTACAGGCATGATACTGGCATAAACTTTAAACTTCTTTATCTAAAAACAAAAAAGACCTTTCAACAAAATATTTCAACAAAAGGAAATAAATACTAGATTATTTTACATTTATTTATCTATTTATTCATTCATTCATGTATGTGTGTGCATGTTTATATGCATGCACACTGTGCCATAGCACACATGTACAGGTTAAGTGGACAGCTGGTGGGAGTTGGTTCTCTTCTACCATCACGTGGATTCTGGGATTGAACCGTGGTTTTCAGGCTCATTGCATGCATCGTCACCTGCTGAGCCATCTCACTGACTCTTGTTGGAGTTTAACAAATATTTCAATTAATCAATAAGGAATTAAAATAGCTTACTGGTTATGCTAACAGACTGATTCATCGTATGTTTTGGAAAGTTGCAGGAATGGCTGTTGTACTAAATTGCAGATTGAATGGACTGAATCCCTTTCCCATTTTAACCAAAAACATTTTGAATATGCAACAAGGTAAGTGGGACCTCATTGTCCTTGGAGATATGTTTTATGATGAAGACCTTGCAGAGAGTCTTCATCGGTGGCTGGAGAACTGCTTTTGGACCTACGGAACCCGAGTACTGATTGGTGACCCTGGACGACCCCAGTTCAGTGGACACAGAATCCAGCACCAACTGCACCGACTAGTAGAATACATACTTCCGGAGCCAACACAACAGGAAAACAATGGATTGACCACGAGCACTGTGTGGGATTTTCAGCCCTGAACTGTCAAAAAGTGCTTTCCAGTATGAATATAGTTCTGTTTGGATCAGACCTGAAAAATTTCCTCTGTAGGAGATACTCCACAGTTCAAAGAATGCAATTCCTGTCAAATGGCAAGTCTTTACAAAATATAAAAGATTTTCAACCTTTGTCAAGTAACTAGGCACTTCTGTTCATACCAACCAGACAGCTCTCCACCTGTGATTGTTTGGCTACATTTACTCTTCTAGAAATTATAGAAGGCAACACCCAGTAAGGGTAATGTGTAATAAAAGTGGTAGAGAATAATTAAGGACATTGTAGCAGAATCTGTTTCTGTAGTTGAAGATACCTGTAATTATATTCCTTTGACTCAGATGAAATATAGAGTACTGCATTTAAAAAAATGATGTAAAATTCAAGGATGTAGTCAGTATGGTATGGAGTTCAAAGACTTTGGAATTAGAAAACTGCCACTTTGTAGCTGGGATACTGGGCTGGTTAAATATTTTTTAATTTTTTACTTTTTAAAAAATTTCTTTGAGACAGTCTCATGTATCACTGGCTGACCTTGAATTTGCTAAGTAGCAGAGAGTGACCTTGAACATCCTCATCAGCCTGTTTCCACCTCCTAAGTGCAGGGATTACAGGTCCTATGACCATACCCAGTTGAATGCAATGCTGGGGATCAAACCCAGGGCTTCATTCATGCTAGGCAAGCACCCTGCCAACTGAGCTAAATTCCTTTTTTTTCGTCATTTTTGAGACAGGGTCTCCCTGTAGCCCCAGCCAGCCTGGAACTCACTATGTAGACCAGGCTGGCCTTGAACTCACAGAGATCCGCCTGCCTCTGCCTGCCAAGTGCTGGGGTTAAAGGGGGGAGCCCCCCCCCCCCCCCCGCCCATTGCTAAATTCTTTTTTTTAAAAAAATTTTTCTGAGACAAAGTATCACTGTGTAGCTCTGTCTGGCCTATTACTTGCTAAGTAGCTCAGGCTGGCTTTCACCTTAAATGGTTACTGCACTAAAGTATAAGGACCCTTTTAGAGTACTTAGTATTTAATAGGGCCTTAGTGAACAATCATAGAGAAAACTGATTTGAAACTTCCTACTTACTCTGCTGTAACACCTTAGGATAGCTCTGTATGCTTTACTAAAGTCGGTAACGGTTTATGTCAGCATTTCATACCCTGGGTTGTCAGGATTTTATATCAATAAAGCATGGTACCTTAAGTGAAAACAATGTAAATAATATGAATCATATACAACTAATTATGCAAAAAAGTATATCTACATATGTATGTAAATATATATAAAATGCACATTTGCCTGTAGTATTAATAGGATATCTCTGGAAAGATAAATAAGGAATTGCTACTGCAACAAAATACCTGAGAAAATCAATTTAAAGTAGGATTGGCTTATTTTGGCCCAGTTTCAGAGGTGTCAATCTATCACATGCTGGCCCCATTGTTTGGCCTGAAACAAGGTGGGATAGTATGGCATCAAAAATAATGTGGTGGAGGCAAATGCTCAATTCACAGGGCCAGGAAGCCGCGAAAGCAATGGATAGTGAAAAGATACACTCTCCAAGGACACGTCTCCAGTGGCCTTTTCTTCCAACAAAGCCCTACCTCTTAGAGTTTCCATCACTTCTCAATAGTTTGCTCAGCTATGAGTCCCTCAGTTGATTAACCCATTGATGAGGTCACAGCCTTCATGATTCACTTATGAACATTACTGCACCAGGGATCAGGCCTTTGACACAAGTTTTTGGGGGACATTCCAGATTAAAACTGTAAGAACTAGGGGATGGGGGTTGGAGAGATGGCTTAGTGGGTAAGAGCACTGGCTGCTCTTGCAGAGGACCTGGGTTCGAGTCCAAGCACCCACATGGCATCTAACAACTGTCCTTAAGTCCAGTTCCAGGGGATCCAACACCTTCTTCTGACCTCTGCAGGCTCTGCATGACACGGGTGCATTTACATACATGCAGGCAATACACTCATACACATAAAATGAAAATAAAGTATTAAAAAAAAACAAAACTGGGGGCTGGAGAGATGGCTCAGCGGTTAAGAGCAATGGCTGCTCTTGCAGAGGACGCAGGTTCAGTTCCCAGCACCCACATGGCAGCTAACAACCACCTTAATGTCAGTTCCAGGAGGTCTGATGGGCCTGACCTCTGCAGGCATTGCACAACATGGGTGCACTTACATACATGGAGTATATAAGTACATACACTCATATACATTAATTTTTTTAAACTATAAGAATTAACTGGGCATGGTGGCACGTGCCTTTAATCCCAGTATTCTGGAGCCAGAGGCAGAGCTCTGTGAAATTGAGGTGATAGCAAATTCCAGGCCAGCTGGTGCTTGTCTCAAAAAGCAACAACCACAACAAACTATAAGAACTGGTAAAAATGATATCCTTCCATCCCTTTGGAGAGGGAACAAATGACTTATTCAACGGTTTGGGAAGGAAACCTAGTTTTTACTTTTGGGGTTTTATCTAAAAAAGAAAACTAAAGCAGCAAGAAATGGTTAAATATGTACTCTCATAAACATATAGAAAAAATTTACTATATTATACATTTCTGTTTTTTACTTTATGAAAGGTAAAATAAAATTTTCTCAAGACAGTTTTATTATGGCTCCTCTACTTTTATTTTCCTGCCTCTGCCTCCTGAGTGCTGGAATTTTGATGAACCAGCTAGGCTAAAGTGGACATGTTTACAAGGGCTTTGGGGAGATGGCTCAGTGGTTAAGAACACTGATTGTTCTTGCAGAAGACCCAGGTTCAAATCCCAGCACCCACATGGCAGCTAACAACTATCCATCCAGTTCCAGGGGATCCGATCCAACAGCCTCTTCTGACCTCTGCAGGCACTGCATGACACAGGTGCTCTTACCTACATGTAGGCAATACACGCATACACATAAAATAAAAATTAAAAAAAAATGACCTGGATTCAGTGCCCAGCACCTACATGGCAGCTCACAACTGTCTGCAATACCAATTCCAGGGGATCTGACACCCTCTTCTGACCTGCATAGGCACTGCATGCATGTGGTGTATATACATACATGTAGAAAAACACTCATACACTAAAAATAAACCTTTTAAAAAGTGTTTATAAAAATACTAGTGAAAGAGGGCTGATGGTATAAGGAGTTTTTTTATGGGTAACTGAATCATAGCATCAGTAAAGTGATTTTGTGGTCACTAAAGACATATACACTTAAATTAAAAAAAAATATTTTGTAAGTGTTTTGCCTGCACTTAAGTGCATGACATTCATACAGTGTCTTCAGTGGGCAGAAGAGGACATCAGATCCCTTGGAACTGGAGTTACAGATGGCTATTAGTTGCCAGATCCTATGCAAGAGCAGCCAGTGCTCTAAACCACTGAGCCATCTCTCCAGTCCCAAGACTTTTCATTTGAAAACTGGTACCTTGCTGTTTATTTCACAATGATAAATCAAATGAACTTTAGTAAGGAATCTTTTGTTTTGTTTTGGGTCTTTTTGAGACAGGGTCTCCCTGTAGCCTCAGCTAGCCTGGAACTTGCTATGTAGACTATGCTGGCCTCAAACTCAGAGATCCACCTGCCTCTGCTGGGATTAAAGGTGTGTACCACCATGCTGGGCAGTAAACACTATAATGGTATTTCGTATTCAATCACTTTTATATATTTCTGGGACCAGAGATAAAGCTTAGTGGTGCAGTGCCTAGTTAGCATGCATGAAACTCTAGTTTCCCCAGTACCACACATACACACGTAATTCTCAGTATGATTTTGTCAAGAAGAAAGCTCACAGATAAACAAAATGTACTTGGAAAGAGCATCCATAAAAGCTAGTGAAATGTGCTTGCTTCCTGTCTAGTATATGTGTGGCTCTGAGTTCAAAATGGACAAAAAGAAAAAAAAAAATCAATGAAAAGAGTGTCTGAACAAGGGCTTCAGAGTATGTATATGTTAAGTGGCACCTCTTTGTATGTATGCTGAGAATCCAGCTCTTCAACCCAGGCCTCATGCAAGCCAGGCAAGTGCTCTGCTTGAGCCACACACACAGCCGAGTGGCTAACTTTGATTGATGTATCTTTATTGTTGATTTCAGTGAAACAAAGCAATGTATAAATTTCTGTGAAGTCACAGGCCTGATGTTCCACTTTGCTTTTGGTTAAATATTTCCTAGGGGTACAGGCCAGAAAGTAGCTCAGAAGGTTAATTATGCTTTTAATACATGTTTATTTAGACTTCGATTAGTAATACCTCATATAACAGCTTAAAACCTTCATAGGAGAAGGAAATGCTCCTGGGTAAGCTTTTATAACTTTGATAGACTTTGGTAAACATCAATAAACAGTCCATGTCACTTGCTTTAGTTTTCTTGATCCTACTAATTGCTCCAAGACTTCTCGTGAACGATCTATAAAAGAAAATGGCAGTGTATTAATTCATAATAATAAAAGACATTTAATATTTTTCTCATATGTACTGTAGATAAGCTGTGTGTGGTGATGTATGCCTGTAATCTTAGCACTTTGGAACCAGAGGCTAGAGGATCTGGAGTTCAAGGTCAGACTCAACTGCAGAGTGTTGGAGGCAAGCCTGGGCTGCGTGAGACCCTATCTTAAAACAAACAAAACCAACTAAACAAAAACAGTTCATTTGAAACCCTTTTTATTTAAGAAACAAGCCCAGCTATCTCCCCCTCAAGGAAGTGGAGTTCACACCAGGATCACCATCTCATACAGAATAATAGCATTAAAATGCTGAGTCTGGTTAACTTCAAAGCACATACATGAAGATTGAGCTGTTTTTCTTAGAGTCACAGCTTGTAAGTAAAATAATAAAACAATAAATTAGTATTCAATTAAGTTAAAAGATGGCTCAGGAGGTAAAGGTGCTTGCTGCCAAACTTGACTACCTGGGAACCACATGGTAGTGAGAGAACCAACTCTTGCAAGCTGTATTCTGACCTCCACATGCACACAAGGGCGTATGTACATCCCCCACCACAATACAAGTAAGTGTAATAAAAAATGTTAAAGCAGAATATACAACGGAATAATTCAAAGGGTGGAATGTCATGATTGACTTTGGTTGTCAACTTGACACCTGGGAAGAGGGAGCTGCAACTGGGGATTTTCCTCTCTGGGGCTGGCCTGTGGCAGTCTGTGAGGCATTTTCTTGATTGCTGAGTAATGTGGGAGGACCCAGCCTAATGGATGGTGCCATCCCTGGGCAGGTGGTCCTGGGCTATATAAGAAAGCAGGCTGAGCTCAGCCCAGAGGAACAAGCCAGTAAACAGCACTCCTATATGGTCTGTGCTTCAGCTCCTGGTGTCTCCAGGTTTTTTTTGTTTTTTAAAAAATATTTTATTTATTATTTTTATTTTATGTGTATTTGTGTACTGCCTGCATGTAGGTAAGTGCACCCCTGTCATGCATGCCCACGGAGGACAGAAGAGGTTGTCAAAGCTCCTGGAACTGGAATTACAGACAGTTGTTAGCTGCCATGTGGGATTATCCTGTCTCCAGGTTTTTTCCTTGAGTTCCTGCCCTGAATTTTCTCAGTGAATTGTAATGAGGGAACTGTAAGATGAAATAAAGTGGTTTATCACAGTGAGAGGAAACTTAATAGAGAAACTGGTACCAGAAAGTAAGATATTGCTTTGATGGACTATGTTGTTTTGGGGAGGATTGTGGAAGGATTTTTGAAATTTTGGGCTGGAGAGGCTGTTGAGTGCTCAGAGCTTAATGAGTTGTTGTGAGCCTGGAAGATAGGAATGTTTAGAGAGATGCAGACAATGGAGGCCTGATCTGTGAAGTCTCTTACAGACTGTCTTGGGGTTGTTAATGTGATTTATTTCAACTGAGATTCTGTCGGGAGCTGGAGAAACAACATTCATTACCAAAAAATATAATATAGCTCTACAAACAGTTGACTTAAGCAGGATATTCTGCTTACACAAGTAACCTTGGGAAAGAATTTATGGCAAGGTTATCTTTCTCTTCCTCTTGCAAACAGTTCTCGGAAAAAAGAGTCATGCAGTAATCTCTTGGAACATCTGGTGGTCAGTCACGTTGCTGAATTGCTCAGTCCCCCTCCCATACCCATAAGAATGCTGTAACCTTTGACCAACTTCTTCAACCCCTTCTAAATACAAACTGTATATAAGGAAAGCTTGCAGTACAATAAAGCGGCCCTTGACAAGTGGACTTGCTTGGGCTCCGTCTCTTCTTTCTCGCCCGTTTTTCCTTTCAGGGAGTGGTCCCCCTCGAGCCTTACCTGTACAGGGTCCCCGCAGGTGGGGGCAAGATTCTGTAGAAGTGAAACCTTTGTGTTTACTGGGACAATGGATGTTGGTTAGCTGCAGCTGAAAGTCAGCTGTGACTAGATAAGAGGCCAGCATCACTGAAATCAAATCTTCTGAGAAGTGTTTCCTTAGGGTCAACACACAAAAACTGTAGTCCAGTTGTGGGTGGGGCACGGGACACAAAGCTGCATCTCAAACTGGAAGCTGAATTTGGCAACGTGTAAGAGTCTCCCACATTGGTATTGGTTTTGAAGGAAGGCCTGAAGGGGTCAGTGGAGAGCAGCTAAGGCTTGGCACTGTGAAAGGCCAGGAGACACAACTGGTGAAGGTGCAGCCTCAGTTGCAGTGGAGACCCCAGCATACTGGAGCTGTGGGGTGACCTCCAAGGACTGAGGGAGCAGCAGGGTGGAGTGAGGCTGGCCTGAGCCTAGGAGACAAGCTGTGTGTGCTGCAGTTGATAGCACAAGTGGAGCTCCCTAAGTCCTTTGGATCCTAGAGGATTGTGAGTCCCAGATCAGGACCTGCCCTACAAAATTTGGAGCTACACTGCTAGACTTCTGTTTTGCCTAAGTGTTCATCCCTCTTGGGAAAACAAAGTATTTGGGTGTGGTGGTACACATCTTTAATCCCAGTACTGGAGAGGCAGAGTCAGGCAGATCTCTGTGAGTTCAAGACCAGCCTGGACTACATGGTAAATTCCAGGCCAGCTGGGGCTACAGGGAGACCCTGTCTCAAAGGGACCAAAAAAAAAAGAAAACCCAAACAGAAAACCACAATGTTTGCTGGGCTGGGCATGGTGGTGCATGCCTTTAGTCCTGGCACTCAGGAGGGAGGGGCAGGCGGATCTCTGTGGGTTCAAGGCCAGCCTGGTCTACATGGCAAGTTCCAGGTCAGCTGGGATTACAGGGAGACCCTGTTTCAAAAAGACAAAAACAACAATAAAAACAAACAAAAAACCCCAAAACAAATAAACAAAAGCAAAACAAAACAAAAAACACCCAAAAGTATCTAACTTGTTTTTGATTTTACTGGAGTCCACAGTTAAGACTTTGGATATTCTGAAGGTACACTGAACTTTTAAACCACTGGAATTTTTAAAGACTGTGGAACTTTAAACTTGGTATTGCGGAGCACACCTTTAATCCCAGCACTTGGGAGGCAGAAGCAGGCAGATCTCTGTGAGTTTAAGGCCAGCCTGGTCTACATAGTGAGTTCCAGGTCAGCTGGGGTTACAGGGAGACCCTGTCTCAAAAAGACTGGTTTTATATTGTGGTATTAACATGAGATCTTGGGGACAACAATAAAGGAAAGGTTATGGTTTAAAGTGATGTATTTGAGTGTCAAAGTTGACAAGGGGTGGAATGTTATAGCTTGACACTCGTGGGAAGAGGGAACCTCGGGCGAAGCCCTTCCTCCATCAGAATGGCCTGTGGCCAGGTCTGTGGGGGACATTTTCTTAATTTCTAATTGGTTTAGGTGGGCCCAGCCCACTGTGGGTGGTGTCATCCTTTGGCACGTGGAGCTGCATTATACTAGGAGTGTAACCGAGCTAGCCAAGGGAGCAGTGCTCCTCCACAGGCTCTGCTTCAGCTTCTGCCCCAGGGTCCTGCCTTGAATTCCTGCCCTGGCTCCCCTCAATGATGAACTGTGATCGGAATGTGTAAGCCAAATAAACCCTTTCCCCTACAAGTTGGTTTTGGTCAGTGTTTTATTGCAGCAACAGAAGATTAACTAGGACCATTAGCAGTAGTTCTCACAATCATTAGATGTAGTACACACAGCAATGTAATCAGTTTTTCTTTTCTTTTTTGAGATAGTGTCTTACAGCTCAGGCTGGCCTGAATTCTCAGTTCCTCCCCCACCACCCAGGGAGGGCTGGGTCACAGGCATGTACCATGCCCGGCTCAGTAATACATTTAACACACAGGCATTTGTTGTTTTTCTTTGTACTTTCATCTTAATTTTATCAACCAGAGAGTACTTGTGTAATTACACCATGAATTTGTACTTCATCTTTCTCTTACATCTATGTAAGTCTTAGCAGGAACTAGGCAATACATTGAGATGGGATCATTAAACACAGCTCAATATAGTATTTACAAGGACATGAGCAGGCTTGTAGAAAGCCTTTAAGAGCCTGGCATAGTAGCACCTTCCTATAATCCTAGCACTCAAGAGGCTGAACCAGGAATGCCCAGCGTTGGAGGCCAGCCTGGGCTACAGAGTGAAACACAATGGGGTTAAAAAGAAAGAATAATAAGGGGCTGGTAAAAGGTTTGCCATGCAAGTACAAGAACCTGGGTTGGTGGAAGGACTTTTATTAATGAACATAATGTGGACTAATGACTTTTAATGGACCCCAGCAAAGCCATCCTTTCAGTCTGATGACCAGGGCCTCTCCTTGGCAATCTCCCAGTTTGATACTCTACCCTAAGAGATAATGAGTGAATGTGGGTAAGTCTGAGGATTAACATATCAAAGTACTGCAAGCAGTATCTCCACCCATTGGAAACAGTGCAAGATAGAAGACTGCCTGACGTTGGATGAATAAGATACGGTTAGAGTAGCAAAAATTTCCTTCTGGACACAGCCACAGTCATGTAGCTTTCTGTAAATCTGCTTGATTTTCTGAATTCTTCAAAAAGCATAATCTTTCCTTTGCTTCTTCATATCACTTTTCTAAACATGCTTTCTCTAAAGCTTTGGGCTGTCCTAGCATCTTATGTTTCTTTACTTTTTCTGTAAAGCCTCCTTCTCCCCACCATGTGGTTGCCAGTCCACCACGTGTCTGAGCTCCATCAGGCTCTGAACCTGCACAGCTTCATGGCCTTTTTCCTTCTCCTCTCCACTCTCTTCCTCAAGGCAGCTGCTGAGATACCAGCTTACCTACCATGAGGGTTTTTCTTTAAAAATCGAGTAAAATTGTCCTAAAGCATCTGTTTGAGTCCATTCTCAAATTCTTTCATGGATGAGACTAAGAACCCTCTAGGGGATGCTCCTTCCCCTGTATCAATACTAGGGATGAAAAGGCCTATTGAGATAAGGGTGGGGTAGAAATTCAACTTGACACTTCCCCAATGAAGCTGCAGAAACCATTTTGAATAAATTATGGGTGTGGCCTGACAGGGGGTTGAGGGGAATGGCCATGGGAGAAATAGGGTTCCCAAGTGAGTTCCTTTGGCACAGGGTGAGAACACAGCTCCATTTGGACAGGTTGAAGGAGACAGACGGAGCTAAGAGATACCTCGGGGAACTAGTAGTCTTTGAGTTTGGTTCCACTCTTAAAATCTCATTTTAGGAGTCAGGCTTTTATTTTGTTCAGGGTAGTTGCAATGTTGGTGTAATTAATAATGCTCCAAAGTTAGAAAGTCAGGTGTAGATGGGCATGGTAGCACACACCTTTAATCTCAGCACTCAGGAGGCAAAGGTAGATGGATCTCCGTGAGGTTTGAGGCTAGTCTCTTCTACATAATGAGTTTCAGACCAGCCATGACTACATAGTGAAACCCTGTCTCCAAAAAAAAAAAAAAAAGCTAAGTATGGTGTTGTACATTTGTCTGTCAGGGATGGGGAAACAGGCAGATCCCTGGGGCTCAGTGATGGTTCCCAAGGAAGAACACCTGAGGTTGACCTCTGGTCTCCACAGTCACACAGAACACACATGCACATGCACCTGTACACATACAAACATGCATACACATACAAAATTTTTTAAAAACGGGGTAGGAGAGATGGCTCAGCACTTAGGAGTACTGGCTGTTCTTGCAGAGGATCCAGAACCCACCTGGTGGCTAACAACCATCTGTAACATTATTTCCAGGGGATCTGATGCCCTCTTCTGACTTCTGCAGGCACTGCATGACATCAGTGCATTTACATATTGAGAGACCTGAGTCCATCTTGGATAAAACCTCCAGAGGACTGACCCAGCCCTGGGCCCTGTTCTAAGAAAAACCACAATACTTGGAACGGATACAGAAAAGCTCCCCCGCCAACAGTCAATTAACCAGGGACAGGAAGGTACTAAAAGTCCAGATCTTTTCAGATTTCCTGAGGCCAGCAGTTTATGGTTTGGCACTGAGCTGCAACCAATCAGATGCTTGCCAGGCTGGAGACCCCCTACTCCTCTGCTTGCTGAACTTAACCTATAAAAACCTCTGTCTCCCAAAGCAAGGGGTCTCACATCTGAGATCCTCCGAGTCGGTGACAGAGTGGACCCAAGCTTAAGCTTGCAACAATAAAAAAACCCTTGTGTGTTTGCAGCGGTCAGCTCCTTGGTGGTCTCTGGGGTCTCGTGAACTGGGCACAACATCTTGGGGGCTCCTCTGGGATCCCCAAGACCCCCAGGACCTAGAAGGTTCCTGGCTGGCCGGTAAGTGTCTGTTCGTTTCTAGTTGTGCCTGTCTATGTCTGTCCTAGCTTTTATTCTGAGCCTTGAGGAAACTTGTGAACAGTGTGGTCAGGAGCTGTTGGAGCAGATGAGCTGGATGACTGTGACCACAGAGGTCTGGAAGAGGGGACGGAGGGCCCGGACTCTGTTGATTTCTGTGAAAGGACAAGGTGGGTCACTCCCGTGGCACGGCAGTTTGCTGCTGTCTTGTTTTTCTTCCACACCAGCGGGGGAATTTGCTACTTCGCCTTCTGCGTATCTTTCTGGCTCTCTGTTTTGTCTTTGGTTGTCTATTTCTCTGTGACTGAGATGGATGCAATGGGACAGACTCCCTCTACACCCCTGGACCTGGTTCTTGCACATTTTGGAGAGGTTAAGACTCGAGCCCATAACCTCTCTGTTGTCAGGAAGGCTAAACTAATTACTTTCTGCAGGTCTCAATGGCCCACTTCCAACTTGGGATGGCCCTCGGAGGGGACCTTTGATCCCGCTGTCATTAATGCAGTTGAGAAAATTATTCTTCAACCATGTATGGGACACTTGGATCAAATATCATACATAATGGTCTGGGGAGATTTAGTTAATAACCCCCCTCCTTGGGTCAAGTCTTTTCTTCCTTTACAGAAAGCTGAGGTGCTAACGGCTGCAGAACGGAAAACAACCCTGAATGCACCTAAGCCTGAAACCAAACCATCAGTACCATCACTGTACCCTGTTTTACAGGGAGGCACAGAAAAAAGATCTAATTTTTCCTACCCCTCCTTATCCACCTCCTCCACAGGATGTACCCCCTCCAGAACTGGCACCCCTGGTACCAGATTCTTCACAGGCACAGGGGGAACCGGCTCAGGGGACTAGGAGTAGAAGGGCAGCAATACTGGAGGGGGACTCCACTGTTTTACCCCTCAGAGTCGCCGGCCCCACAGATGAGGCCGGCAGCTAGCCCCATCACTGTTGGCCATTCGCCACTAGTGACTTTTACAACTGGAGAACCCAGAATGCTCCCTTTTCTGAAAATCCTAAGGAGCTTATTAATTTATTAGAAACTGTCTTATTCACACAGCAACTCACTTGGGATGATTGTCATCAATTATTACAGGTCCTGTTTACCATAGAGGAAAGGGAATGTATCCAAACAGAAGCCAGGAAATTAATCCCTACTACTGACCCGACGCTGATTGATGCTGCCTATCCACTGACCTGGCCTGATTGGGATTATAATACTGCAGAAGGTAAGGGGAGGCTTCTGGTTTACCGCAAGGCTCTGTTGGCAGGTCTCAAAGCAGCTGCTCATAGGCCAACTAATTTGGCAAAGGTGTACGATAATAGGAACTAAATGAAAGCCCAGCTGTGTTCTTGGAGTAAATAACGGATGTCTTCTGCAGGTACACTCCATTAGACCCGGAGGCCAAAGAGCAGCAGTGGCCATGGCTTTTGTTAACCAGTTGGCTCTGGATATAAAGAAAAACCTCTAAAGAGTAGAGAGACTGGGTGAAAAGAGCTTAAGGGATTTAATAGCTGTGGCCGAGAAAGTGTACAATAATAAGGGTAGTGCAGAGGGAAAAACAGATAAAGGCAGAAAGGAGGCAGAACAAGGACCTGGCAAGGATCCTGCTGGCTGCCACTGCGGATCCAGAGGACTGACGGAGGCATCTGAGACAGATAGCATCAGGGAAAGGAGGTAAGGAAGACTTTCAGAAAAGAGGGCAACCTCGACTAGGGAAAAATCAGTGTGCATATTTTAAGGAAGAAGGCCATTAGGCCAGAGAATGCCCCAATAAGAAAAGCCCCACCAAGGTACTCAACCTTGGGACGGGAGATAGTAACTAGGGGAGACAGGGTTCGGCCCCCCTCCCCGAACCTAGGGTAACCCTAAAGGTGGAGGGGAAACCCATCAGTTTTTTGGTGGATACAGGAGCCCAACACTCAGTGCTCCTCAAGCCCAATAGCCCCCTGTTAAAGTATCATGGGTCCAGGGGGCCATGGGAATGAAACAATATCCATGGACTACCTGAAGAACAGTGGACTTGGGAATGGGCCGGGTATCCCATTCTTTTATGGTCATACCAGAATGCCCATACCCCTTGCTGGGG
>NW_008328349.1:423007-444918 GCF_000622305.1 Nannospalax galili
TGTAGCGTCATAGATCCACCACACACATGTACGGCCAGCTGACCCATTCACTGTAGAGGAGTGCGCATCCCCAGCTTCAGGATGGAGAATTTCAAATGATCCCAACAATCCGCTCAAGCTAAAGCTCACCCAATTTTCAAACTGTCGACTATATATACTCTATTCCCCATGATAGCCGCTTCTGCTCTGGGAGGCCCACATCAACCTATGAATCTGACTTGGGTCCTCCAAGATGTGATAGGAGGTAATATTTTGTTTCAGATCTCCCAAGTAGCACCTCTGGCTACTTGGTTCCCAACTCTGCACTCCCGTTTAGGTGCCTTCTTTGATTTCAATCCTAAGGGAGGCGCACATCCTCATGCTCTAACTAACTCTCCAGGCCCATACAGAAAACCAAGCTGGTTCTATGTTTGCCCAGGGCCCGGAATGCCAAAATACAAGTCCCAGAGAAGCAGGTGTGGAGAGGACAGCACTACTTATTGCGCTCAATGGGGCTGTGAGACAACGGAACACATATGGTGGACCCCTCAGGGAGAAGATCTTATTAAGGTAATGTGGGAGCAACCGATACCCACTAATCCTCATAAAAATGGTAGGCTCAATATTAGTTTTACTGAAGAAGGAAAGAGAGCCACCAGCTGGGAAGTGGGAAAAATTTGGGAAATAAGACTATGTGGGCTGGACTGAACCAGATCCAGGAACTTTATTCTCTATTCAACTAAGAATAAAAGTTCCTCAGTACCAGACCTGTTCAGTCCCCTTGGGACCAGGTGCTGTTTTAAAGGTCACCCCAGAATCAATCTTATCAACCACAGCAGCCCCTTCAAATAATGGTTATTCTGACAGCCATGGCCTTCCTATAGGTGACACTGACCTGCTTTGGTCATTAATGGTCCAGACTTACCAGGTGCTCAATGATATCAGGCCAGACCTCACCTCATCATGCTGATTATGTTATTCATCAAGGCCCCCATACTATGAGGGAATTGCATTCATAGGAAACACCACCCTAGCACCGGACCAAGGCAGCTGTAGGTGGGCTCAGCAGGAAGGAATCAGGCCTATGTTACAAAATGTTTCAGGACGAAGGCTATGTATAGGCAAGCCCCCTCATGAGTACACTGCCCTATGCAACCAGACTCTGCCAGTGCTGGCCAATAACTTGTACTTGCTACCACCAGATCAAGGATGATGGGCATGTACTTTGGGATTAACCCCATGTGTCCATTTCTTAATCAATCATCAGATTTTTGTGTTCTAGTACAACTAATCCCTAGAATTATTTATCACTCAGACCAGGATATAAATAGGGCCTGACCAGGCAAGGACCCCTTCACCGTAATTGCTAGGAAAGAGAAGCTGTTACTGCCATCACCCTATCCGTTCTTCTGGGATTGGGACTGGCAGGAGCAGGTACAGGAATTTCGGCCTTGACCTTACAAAGCCAAAACTACCATAGCCTTAGAGCTGCAACAGACATGGACATCCAGAACTTAGAAAAGTCTATTTCCCATCTACAAGAATCCCTAACCTCCTTGGCAGAAATGGTTCTGCAGAATAGGAGTGGCCTAGACCTGTTGTTCTTGCAGCAGGGAGGCCTCTGTGCTGCCCTTAAGGAAGAGTGTTGTTTTTATGTAGATCACTCTGGGGTCATCAAAGAATCCCTGGCCAAGGTTAGAGAAAGCCTGGATCGAAGAGAGAATGAATATAGGGCTAAACAAGGATGGTTTGAATCCTGGTTTAATAGCTCCCCTTGGTTGACCACTTTGATTTCAACCTTACTCGGACCCCTCCTCATTCTGATTATGCTCTTGACTTTTGGGCCTTGCATTTTAAATAAATTAGTAGCTTTTTTATGGGAGCTATACAGCTAATGGTAATGTGAACCCACTATCAGTCCCTCCAGAGTCTGGGTGATGAAGAACATGAGATGAGGGGCCCCCAAGGTACTAGTCAGAGCGGGGAATGAGAGACCTGAGTGAGTCCTTCTTGGATAAAACCTCCATGGGACTGACCCAGCCCTGGGCCCTGTTCCAAGAAAAACCACAATACTTGGAATGGACAGAGAACAGCTCCCCTGCCAACGGTCAATTAACCAGGGACAGGAAGGTACTAAAAGTCCAGGTATCTTTTCAGATTTCCTGAAGCCAGCAGTTTATGGTTTGGCACTGAGCTGCAACCAATCAGATGCTTGCCAGGCTGGAGACCCCCTACTCCCCTACTTGCTGAACTTGCTGAACTTAACCTATAAAAACCTTTGTCTCCCAAAGCAAAGGGTCTCACATTTGAGATCCGCTGAGTCGGTGACAGAGTGGCCCCAAGCTTAAGCTTGCAACAATAAAAAACCCTTGTGTGTTTGCATCGGTCGGCTCCTTGGTGGTCTTTGGGGTCTCGCAAACTGGGCACAACAATATAGGCAGGCAATGCATTTATACACATAAAATAAAAAATAATGAGCTGGAGCCAGGTGTAGTGAGGCCAGCTGGGGTTATAGGGAGACACTGTCTCAAAAAGACTGAAAAAAAAAAAAAAGAGTGAGCTGGGTGTGGTGGCGCATGCCTTTAATCCCAGCACTTGGGAGGCAGAGGCAGGTGGAGCTCTGTGAGTTCAAGGTCAGGCTGCTCTACATAGTGAGTTCTATGCCAGCTGGGGCTACAGAGACCCTGTCTCAAAAGACCAAAATAAATAAATAATGAAGAAAAAATTTTAAATTAGGAAAAAGGAAACCAAAATAAATATAGAATTGCACGTTAGGGTTAGGACCCAGGTTTGATTCTCAGCATCCATAAGATGGCTAACAACCATCTGCAACTCCAGTTTGAGAGGATCTGACACCCTCTTCTGACTTCTGCAGGCACTGTATGACACCACTTACATACATGCAGGCAATACACTCATACACATAACATAAAAAATAATGAAGAAAATTTTAAAAATTAAGAAAAGGAAACCCAAATAAATACAGATTGCAGGTTAGGAATATAAGTCAGTTGGTACCATGCTTACTTAACACATACAAGGCCCTGAGTCCAACAAACAAATATATTATATATATTTACCATATAGGCTGAAAGTAACAGAATGGTTACAGCTGTATTGTGTGAAGAACTCTGCAGAAGCTGGAGTGGCTACAGGAACAGAAAACAGGGAAACACTTCCCAATTCATTCTGTTAATCCACCACCTTGACACCAGATCGAGTCAAAGACATCACACAACAACAACAACAAAATCAAGGTCTTTTGTGAATACAGACTCAGGATTCAGCTGGTCTGCATTTCCCTTTGGAGGTTCTAAGGAGAATTCACTTTCAACTTTAGACCAGCACATTCCCTCCATTCCTGCTGACTCAGGGTAAGCAGCATGCTGACATAACTGCTGCTATCTCCCCTTCCCCGCCCCCCCTCTTTCTCTTAAAGCTTATGCATATGCATGTATGTCTGGGGGGTGGAGGGTAAGTGCATTGAGTGCAGTTGCCCTCAGAGGCCAGTGAGGGTGTCGGAATACCCTTGAAGCTGGAATTACATGTGGTTGTGAGTGGATCAATACGAGTGCTGAGAACTCAGGTCCTGTGCAAGAACAGTACAGGCTCTCAGACAGAGCAACCTTTTTTTTAGGCAAGGACTTACTTGGCCAAGGTGGCCTAGTACCCAGTACTCAGGAGGTAGTCTAGACTGGCGGCAGCTGCCTCCACACCCCCTCCTCCTCCCTCTCCCTCTCCCCCTCCTCCTCCCTCTCCCCCTCCTCTTCCTTCTTCTCCCTCCCCCTTCTTCTTTTTTGTCTTTTTGAGAGAGGGTCTCCCTGTAGCCCCAGATGGCCTTGTCCTCACAGAGATCCTCTTGCCTCTGCCTCCCCATTGCTGGGCTTCAACGCATAAGCTACCACACTCAGTCCAGGCTGGCCTCCCAACTTATGACAGACAATCCTTTGCTACCAGGTCTGGCTTCTCTATCTTCCACTTAAAAGGATCTTTCTGTTTACAATGGATCAGCTCCTTATTTTAAGGTTGAGTGATGGTCTGAAGGGTGAAGTCAGTCGTAGTTTAGCAGCACAGGTTGCTTAGCAAGGTGTGGCCCTGGGTTTAATCCCCAGCATGGAAAAAAATAAGTCAGTGTCAGTGGCATAAACATTCAGAAGGTGGAGTGAAGGGACTGTGAAATAGTGTTCCTATGGCTTTAAAAATATGCTTGATTAATTAAGCTGTAACCTTGAGTATGTACTCTGTAGAGCCCTGTTTCATGAGAAAGTTTATGCAAGAATGCTTGCTGAGGAGTTATCTCCGGAACGCCTGTAACTCCCCTAGCTTCTCAGGAGACACCTGCTCTCCCAAGAAGGCATACTATGGTGATAATGCTATCTTGCTCATGTTTTACTGAACTGCTATATTCTAGCCACTTTATTATTGTTTGTTGTTCTGTAAACATTCAGCTGTAGCTCTAATGAGCATAAAAGCAGAGCTGCCTGTGCTTTTGGCACTCGTGTGGTGTGTGTGTGTGTGTGTGTGTGTGTGTGGTCTTTTTCTCAGTTCTGTGGTAATTCATTCAGGTCCCATGGCTGCCCCACTGGTGGTCACAGTGGAGGTAGGCAGAAGGATCAAGAGTTCAAGGCATGTCTTGGCTACAAAGAAAGTCTGAGGTTAGTCTGAGCAATATGAGACCCTGTCTCAAAAAAACCCCAAACAAATGGAAAAACAAACAGACCCCAGTATGTATGAACCACTGTTCTTATAAGAAGCTGGTTCTAGTTTAGAGCAGCTGTTTTGGTTTATACTCTGTTGGTTTCACAGACAGGAGTATATGATAATGATTCTCTAGCTATCCATAGCCCCATACATTCATAAATCATAAATTTATGTACAAAAAGCAATCTAAACAGTCTATTAGCAAACACTATCAACATGTTTATAAGATGATTTGGTTTAGTCAGTCATTGCTTAGGATAATCTTGAGTTGAAGGTGGGAGTCACAAATTTGATGGTCTGCCTGCATGTATATGGCAGAGCCAGAAGAGGGCGTTAGAATCTCTGCAACTGGAGTTAGGGACAGTTGTGAGCAGCCGTGAGGGTGCTGGGAACCAAATCTGGGTCCCCTATAAGAGCAACAAGTGGTCTTAACTGCTGAGCATCTCTCCGGCCCCCATTCTTCTTCTCCTTTTTTAAATGAAGCAGGGTTTGGATTTAATAGAGATATTTTAATATAGGGTTAAATAAGAAGGTTAAGAGAAAAACGAAGCCTCAGAAGAAATTAAGACAAACCCAAGAGCATAGGTGTGGCTTCCCAAAGAAGAATCAGAACATACCCAAGTATACATATGGGCTCTCAAGGGAGAGCCTGATGGTCTTTCTTGTCTTTTTAATAACTGAAAGGATGGAATTATAGTCACAAAATTACCTAAACTAGGGAAAAATTATCCACACTAAGTGCTGAGTAAATTATATATTCATAATGCTTAAAGTTTATCAAGGATATTATAGAATATTACAGATTGGATAATAATTCCATAGTCCACACAGTACAAGCAAATAGCTTTATTTGAACAATTTTTTTTTTTTTGGTCATTTTGAGACAAGGTCCCCCTGTAGCCCCAGCTGACCTAGAACTCACTATGTAGACCAGGCTGGCCTCGAACTCACAGAGATCCACCTGCCTCTGCTGGGATTAAAGGCATTTGAACAATTTTTTTAACACATTAATTTGCAAGTCCACTAAATGAACAGGAACTATGAGATGTCGGGAATGGCTAGGTAGGTAAGTTTTTCAGTATCAGAAATCATTTTAGCTGGGCATGGTGGCACATGCCTTTAGTCCCAGCACTCGGGAGGCAGAGGCAGGCAGATCTCTGTGAGTTCAAGGCCAGCCTGGTCTCAATAGCAAGTTCCAGGCCAGCTGGGGCTACAGGGAGACCCTGTCTCCAAAAACACCAAACCGAAGAAAACAAAAAAAAAAAAAAAAAAGAAATCATTTTAGATTTTCTAATTATATTTTTAAGTGTTTGAACCTCTGAATAAATAAGAATTTTTTTAGGATTTTTAAAATTTTTATTTATGTATGTGTCTATGTGTGTACATGTGCATGCAAGTTGCCTGTTCCTAAGCCAGATGATGGTGTTGGATCCTGTGGGGCTGGAATTAAAAGCAGTTGTGAGCCATCTTACATGGGTGTTGGGAACTGGACTCCAAGCTTCTGTAACCACTGAACTATCTCTCTAGTCCCTTGTTTATTTTGAGATGAGGTTTCATGTAGCCCAGGTTGGCTTCCCACCTGCTATGTAGCTGAGGATGGCCTTGAACTCCTGATTTCCTGCCTCTGCTCCTGTGAAATACCATGCCTGGCTTTGTAGGGGATATGAAAGACCAAAATAATGATGCATTACAACTTCTGTCCTTTAGAGGCTAACAAATGCCTGGTTGAAGCAATATTTATAGCCATTAGATGGGGAATGATCTAATGAAATTAAGTTTTCCTGGCTTTAAGACTCAAACCAGGTAGACAATTCTCTTGAATCCATTACCTATCAACATTTCTTTGGTCACCAGTGATCTCAATAATTATATGATTTCTCTCAAAAAACTCCCAATCTGAAAATCTAATTAACCATGCCAACACATTTCCAGATTTGAAAGCTGATAGTATTCTGTTGTCTCTATGTTAATCTAGACATACTTGAGCATTTTAATATTTGTTTTACTGAACTCAGTTTTTGGATTATACTTTCTAAAGCTTTTACTCATGACTGTTTCCGCTTCCTGTGCATGCACTAGGATTACAGGTGGATTCTGGGGATACAAACTCTGGTCCTTGTGCATGTGCAGCAAGCACTTTACCTGCTAAGCCATCTCCTCAGCCCTCCAGGAGTAAAATTTTTGTTGTTCTTATTTTGTTTTGTTTGAGGCAGGGTCTCACTCTATAGCCCAGCTTGGCCTAGAATTCATTATGTCACTCAGGCTAGCCTTGAACTAGAAGCAATTGCCCTGCCTTAGCCTCATGAGTGCTAGGATTATAGGCGTGTCATTATGCCCTGATTAAATTATTCTTTTTTTTTTTTTTTTGGTGTTTTTGAGACAGGGTCTCCTTGAAGCACCAGCTGGCCTGGAACTCGCCATGTAGACCAGGTTGGCCTAGAGCCTAGATCTCATAGAGATCTACCTGCCTCTGCCTCCCAAGTGCTGGAATTAAAAGTGTATGCCACTGCACCTGGTGGTTTAAATTATTCCTACTCTCAGTTTTTACATCTTGAGCAAATAATAGTTAATTGTTCATGTAGCATATTTAATAGATAGAATATATATAAACTTGAACTTTTTTATGGTCTACATAAAGCATCATATTAGTATCCTGACCATGACTACTGCTGCCATAGTCATTCTTATGTAGGTAACATTACCGAGCCTTACCACCATCATAGTCACCAGAACTGATCTCTACTTTGAGTGAGATTTTCAATAGATCATCAGATCATCATGAGCAAGCCTATAAAGCGGGTGTATCATTGCACAATTTACAGGTAAGGACATTGAATAAGGGAACTGAATGATTAGGAATTTTCCCAAGGTTACACAGTTGGTAAAAGATGAAGCTGAGACTTAAGCACAAGCAATTGTGACTGACCTGTTATTAGGGGGCATCCATGGAAGAGCAGTATACTTATCTGAGGACAGGCAGTGAGGACAGCTTCTATAGCATCATCAGTCAGATTTCCACAATATCCCATATTAATCTCCTACATGGGAAAAAAAAGAAAAGGAAATCAAAAGAAATCAACAATAACGACATGAAAAAGTTTAGGAATACTATTCTACAAAAAAGAAACAAATATCGACTTAAGGAAAAAAACTATATAGAAAGGGTAGTTGGGTGTTCTTACCCCTGAAATACCCCTTAGCACTTGGGATATGGAGGCAAAAGGATCAGAGTTCAAGGCCAGCCTCAGCTGCATAGCAAATTCAAAGACAGGCTGCATGAAACTTGGTCTCAAAAATCAAACAAACTCTGTCTGTCTGTCTCTCCCCCATCCCCCCTTCCCTTCTCTCCTTCCCTCCTGCCTTCTGTCACAGGGTGATATGGCAGGGAAGACCTCATTAGATGCCAAGACATGGATATTGGAACATCTCACCTTACCAAACTGGAAGAAATAAATTTCTTTTCTTGAAAAGGACAAAATGCAACAACCAACCAATCAATCAAACAAACAGAAAAGAAAATAGGGGCCTGTGAGATGGGTCAGTAGGTAACCGTACTTTCCATGCAAGTCTAATGACCTGAGTTCAATCCCCAGAACCCAAGTACAGGTGGAGAGAACTGACTCTGCAAAGCTGTACTCTGACCTCCACACATGATGTGATTCTCTCTCTCTCTCTCTCTCCTCTCTCTCTTCTCTCTCTCTTTCTGTGTGTATGTGAGAGAGCAAAAGAGAGAATAAAAAATAAATAAATAAAAAAAGAAAACAGAATGAAAATCTGGGTATGGTGGTGACCTGCTATAATTCTAGGACTGGGAAAGTTGGAGCAGGACTGCTACAAGTTCAAGGCCAGCCTGGGCTACATAAAGAATACCAGGCCACCCTGGGCTAAACAGTGAGAACCTTTCTCAAAAAACAAAATAAAAATTTTAAATGCCAGAGGATAAAAGGAAAAGAGCCAATGAGATGGCTCAGCAAGCAAACAGCCTTGCCTGCTATGCGAGGCTGGAGACCCATGTTTGATCCCCAGAGCCCATGGAAAGATGGAAGGAGAGACTGTCTTCTGACCTCCAGATGTGTGATGTAGTACTGCTCCCCACAATAATAATAAACATTTTTTCTAAGGATAATATAAAAGTTAGCATTTTTATAGACATTTTAAAATTACCTCTAATTTTTTGGCACACGGTCCACTAACAAGTCCAACCACACCATTGTCAGATACCTAAGCAAAGGGAAAAAGAAACATATCCTATGATGAAGAGGAGGGAATTTTCTAAAATGCATATAACCATTACATTAATTACCACCCGTTTAGCAATTTTAGTCATACAAACCTCCTACTTTTGTTACTTAAAATGACTAAAAGGAATATGCAAATTATATTATAATTATCAACAAATTAAATCACAAAATGGGCAACAATTTCAACAACAAAAGGACTAAGTATGTTCTTCTAATTAGTCATGGGTAATAATTAGGACAGCACTAATCTATACATTGCAAGTTGTTTTCTTTGTTTGAGATAGGGTCTCCCTGTAGCCCCAGCTGGCCTGGAACTGCCCTCGATCTCAGAGACCTACCTGCATTTGGGATTAAAGGCATGACATGCCACCACACCCAGCCATATGTTTCAAATTTATATCTCATTTACCTGTGTAGCTGAGAAGTCAACACACTGCAAAAATGGGCAGTTTTTCCCCAAGGCGTGTAAGGACACATCAGTAATACTTAAGCAGCCACCCAAATCAATGATCTTCAGCAGCCGGCAATTGAGTGCAAGAGCAAGGACACCCTCGTCAGAGACACGGCCACATCCTTTCAAAGAAACTTCGTGAAGGTCTGAACAGGATGAAGCCACAACTTTTATTCCTAGAGGAAAACATAGTTACTATCAACAAACTACATAACCTAACATTCTTTGACAGTTAGGTAACCTCTGGGGATGCATGTTAAACACATACAGCTTGACAAATAGATTCCTGACTTCACTGCACTAAACACTTCACTAAAAATGCAGTAAGATACCATTTCAGTCCAATGGTCAGAGTTTCCTTGCATTACCTTAATACCCTGTGTAATACTCCTACCAATGTAGTGACTGGATGCAATGATTTAAGTTACTTTTGTCTTCTATTTGTAAAAGTTGTTTTTGCTTTGGAAATACTTTTCTGGGAAATTTGAATCTATGTATCCTAGGTCACTCATATTTGGTTTAAAATAAAACTATTTTCTTATTTCCTTCAAAGCAAGGTTATTATTTTGCATATAAAGTAGGTAAGAGCTCCACCACTGAGTTATATATAGCCACACATACGAGAAGTATGACTGAGACCGATTCTCATTTTAGCAAACACTGGTCAATCATGTCTAGAGACAAGGTGTTGAGGCAAGAAAGGTAAATTTATGGAGGTGGTGGTTTTGTCAGTGGTGAGGGCTGGAGAAGGAGGTCTTAGAGCTAGAAAGACCAGAGGATGCCCTCTATTTGGTGTTTCCAGGTTCCTGCCATGGGCAAAGAACTGAGACAAAGGAAGAAATCAGGAGGAAGTTTTAGAGGTAAAGGACAGATTCAGGAACGAGTATGGGCCTCTTCAGAGCATCAAGACTTACAGGTTTTTCTTGGTAGGCTTTATGTTAAATCTAGGGGGCCACATACATTTTTTCTTTATCTTTTTGAGACAGGGTCTCCCTGTAGCCACAGCTGTCCTAGAACTCACTATGTAGGCCAGGCTGGCCTTGAACTCACAGAGATCCCCCTGCCTCTGCCTCCCGAGTGCTGTTATTAAAGGCGTGCATCACCATACCAGGCCATAAGTTACTTTTTTTACTAGGATGGTTTGACAAGGAATATTCCACTCATCATGTGAGGATGGGGGTTAAGTCAGATGTGATGTGAATTTACATTATTTTCTCTTAACACAATGGCCATGTGATGGTTATCGATTATGTGTAAACTGCGTAGTTCATGGCGTTATTATTATTTTTTTGGTGTTTTTGAGACAGGATCTCCCTGTAGTCCCAGCTGTCCTGGAACTCATTTTACATTTCTTTTTTTTCCTGTAAGTTCTTCCTTTGACCCTTGCTACTCCCTGATCAGTTCCTACTTCAGGGGAGATAACTCTTGTCACAAAGAATAAAGGTCTTTTATGGGAGGGAAAGGAAGAGAAAGCCCCTGTTGTAGGGTGTCTGCCAGTGTACACCTCCGTTTCCTCTTTCCTCTGTCCAGAACATCACAATGGACTTTGACCTCCTGTAGCTAGTCTGTTTTATATAATTATTTATATATTCATTCATTTTTCATTCTCCCCTTCCCCTTTTTTAAAATTATTTTTATTTTATGCATATGCGTGTACTGCCTGCATGTAGGTAAGTGCACCTGTGTCACGCAATGCCCTCGGAGGTCAGAAGAGGCGAAGAGGCTGTCGGATCCCCTGGGACTGTAGTTATGGACAGTTGTTAGCTGCTATGTGGGTGTTGGGATTCAAACCTGGGTCTTCTGAAAAAACAACCAGTGTTCTTAACCACTGAGCCATCTCTCCAGCCCCTCTCCCCTTCTCTTTTTAAAACAGGGCCTCACTATGTAGCCCATGCCTCAAAAAGAAAAAAAAAAAAGAAAGAGGGATGGAAAAATCAGGTGGTCTGTTAAGATTAAGGTGGAGCCAAGCTCTTCCCTCACTGAAGCTGGAGAAACCATTTTGAAAAAAATTATGGGTGGAGCTGAATTTGGGATACAATTCCAGGGATGGAGTTCCAGCAGATAGTTCCAGAAGACAGAGGGTTCCAAGAGATCTCTAGGGGAATGGGTGTTCAAGCCCACTCTTAAAAACTAAAGAATTAGGGGCTGGAGAGACGGCTCAGTGGTTAAGAGGGCTGACTGCTCTTGCAGAGGACCCAGGTTCAATTCCCAGCACCCATATGGTGGCTATGAACTGTCCTTAACTCTAGTTCTAGGGGAATCTGAAGCCCTCTTCTGAGCTCTGCGGCACTACACAACATGGGTGCACTCACATACATGCAGGCAATATACTCATACACATAAAATAAAAATAATAAATAAAATATTTAAAAGAAAACCTAAAGAATTAGGCTTTTATTTGTTCAGATAACCATGTCAGCTTAGTAGCACTGCATCATAGTGCCCTATGTGAGGAAGACTCTACTCTGCATTCAGAAAGTCCCAAGGAAAAAGGGAACTACAGTCTGTCTGTGGTTATTCACGTAACTGTGTGACAACAAAAGCAAGGTTTTCCATGATAGCTCATGACAGAGCACCCACAGGCATGGGACTGGAAAAGGCCTGAGGAAAAAGGGACTGTCCGGATGTTCATAGGGCTTACCCTGTACTATGACAGAAAGACAGGCTGCTACAAGTTAAAGGCCAGCCTGGGCTACATAAAGAGTATCAGGCCAGCCTGGGCTAAACAGTAAGACCCTTTCTCAAAAAACAAAATAAAAATTTAAAATGCTACAAGATAAAAGGCCAATGAGATGATTCAGATCTTGTCAGTGAGATTAGGCAGCTAAAAAAAACCTGGCAAGGCCACTCCTCATGTTGTGCCTGAGGGAAAGAACAAGGGAAATTTGGATGGGGAAGCAAGATACCCTCCCTTGCACCTGTTTGACCTAGAGCTCTGATTTTCTGCATTCAAGCCTAGACTGAAGTTTAACCAGAGAATAAAAAAGGCCTCTAATGGAATACATCATCATAGGAGAGATGGTAGGGTGTTTAGTTTGCCTCCAGGTACTGGCACAAGTTAACTACTGTGGGACTAAGCCTTCAAACATCCTGTCACCTCTAATATGGCCAGGGAGAAACTCACATTAGGCAATAGCAAAGGCGGATACTTTTTTTTGTGTGTGTGTGCAATATTTTATTATTTTTATGTGTATGAGTGTACTGCCTGCATGTGAGTGCACCCCTGTCGTGCAATGCCTCAGAACTCAGAAGGCTTCTGATTCCCCTGGAACTGGAGTTAAGAACGGTTCAAAGCTGCCATGTGGGTGCTGGGTATCAAACCCGGGTCCTCTGCAAAAGCAGTCAGTGCTCTTAACTGTGCTGAGCCATCTCTCCAGGCCCAAGGCAGATACTTTTATTAACTTGATTCTCCTTGATTATGAGCGCTAACTGCCATGTACTCATGAACTTAGAAAATTCAGAGGTATCAAAGAGTGACATTCCAAGATCAAGTGTTCAGACTTTTGTCACTTCCCATTCCCTATGCATGATCTAGTAGATTCAAAATTTTATTTATTTGTATTTTCTGTGTATGAGTGTTTTGCCTGCATGTAGGTAGGTTGTGCAATGCCCAAGGGTGTCAGATGCCCTGGAACTGGAGTTACAGAAGGTTGTTAGCTGCCATGTGGGTGCTAGAAATTGAACCCAGGTCCTCTGTAAGAGCAGTCAGTCCTCTTAACCGCTGAGCTCTCTCTCCAGTCCTATAGATTCAATTTTAAAAGATGTTTGTTAGTAAATTGTCCTGTGTTGCTTTGAACTCAATGGAGAAGCTGACTATGGAGATGGGATTTGGCCTTCCTACTTCAGATCCAGGGTATTTAAATTTCAAAATGTCTTCAGAAAGCTCATGAGATAGGGCTGGTTTCCAGACTAAGTGACCCAGAGGAAGACACAAACAACCCTATATTAAAAAACAGTATTCCCCTGAGAACAGCTAGTACAATATTACCAACAGAAGTTATTATTCTAATGAGGTCTACTCCTTAGGCTCCAGAAGGGGAAACACCCTTAAGCTTGCCACTCCCTAAAAACAGTAAGAGGCAGGCTACCTCCTGGACTAACCTTGAAATAATGGAGAATTTCCTTATCTTTAGTGGAAGTAAAAATTTAAAAATCTGGGACTGGAGAGATGGCTCAGCAGTTAGGAGCACTGATGCTCTTGTAGAGGAGCTGAGTTTGATTCTCAGCATCCATATGGTGGCTAACAACCATCCATAACTCCAGTTCCAGGGGATCTGATGCCTTCTTATCTCTGAGGGCATTGCACAACATGGGTGCACTTACATACATGCAGGCAATGTACTCATACACATAAAAAAATAATATTTTTAGAAAAATTTAAAATTCCCCAGAACCTTAGGGGAAACTCCCATAAGCTTGTTACTCCCTAAAAACAGTAAGAGGCAAGTCAACTCCCTGCTTAGCCTGAAGGTAATAATGAATTTACTATCACTTTAGAAGTCCTAATCTTTAAAACTCCCCACAAATTTAGGGGTGCTATCCTTAAGCTTGCCATGCCAGCTCCCTACTATTGCCTGGAATAAAGCCACCTTGCCTTTTCTCTCTCCCCCTAACTACCTCCTCCCTTCCCAGTTTAAGTGCCCCTATTTTCCCCTTGATAATACATATCTGTCTCCTATTATCCCTTCTTCTTGAATTCCTTCTTCCCCTTTACTCCCATGGTTCCTTGCATGTCATTCCCTTCTCCCTTCCCAGTTGAATACTCCCATTTCCCCCATGGTAGCATCTGTTTCCTACTATCCCCTTCTTTTGGGCTTTCTTTCCCTTTATCTCCATGCTTCGTTTCCATCTCTCTGGCTCCTGCTGTTACATCAGGATGTAACATATAAGGAATTGGTGCTACGATCCACAAAGGATAGAGAATATATATCTCTTGCTTTACTGAGTCTGTTACTTCACTTAATGTAAGTTTCTAGTTCCATCCATTTACCTGCAAACTCCATAATTTCATCTTTCCTTACCGCTGAGTAGAACTCCATTGTGCAAATGCACCACATTTTCATTATCCATTCATCAACTGAGGGACATTTAGGTTGTTTCCATTTCTTAGCTATTGTAAAAAGAGCAGCAACAAACATGGATATACAGGTATCTCTACAGTAGGATGAATCCTTTGGGTATATGCCAAGGAATGGTATAACTGGGTCATATGGTAGATTCATTTTTAGTTTGAAACAGGGTCTCCCTGTATCCCAGCTGGCCTGGAGCTCACTATGTAGACCACATTGTCCTTGAACTCATAGAGATCTGCCTCATAGAGATCTCTCATAGAGAGCTGGCCTGGAGCTCACTATGTAGACCACATTGTCCTTGAACTCATAGAGCTCACTATGTAGACCACATTGTCCTTGAACTCATAGAGATCTACCTGTGAAAAACAGGGCTTTGAAAATTAAGTTTTCTTTTCTTTTTCTTTTTTTTTTGAGACAGGGCCTTCTGTTAGTCCCAGCTGGTATGAACTTGTGATGTAGACCAGGCTGGCCTTGGTCTCACAAGATCCACCTGCCTCTGGCTCCTGAGTGCTGAGATTAATGTCATGTGCCACCACACCCAGCTAAAGTCTCAATCTTAAAAAGCAAACAATTGTTTTGTGTGTGACAGTCTCACTATATTCCAGGCTGACCTTGAACTGGCGACGTAGCTAGGGCTGGACTTGAACTCTTGATTCTTTGGCCTCCACCTCCCTACTACAGGGATTATAGGCTTTTGTTATCATACATGGCTAACAACAAAAACCTTACCTTTGACCAAATATTACTGGTTATGCCTTCTCAGACCAGGCAGAATATTTAAAATGTAGAGGTATGCAGTCATTTCAAGTAAGATTTGTTCATTTTATGTGTATGAATATTTTGCCTGGATGTATGTATGTGCACCATATGACTGCCTGGTGTTGTTGGAGGCCAGAGGAGGACATCAGGTCCCCTGGAACTGGAGTTAGAGGCAGTTGTGAGCTGCCATATGGTACCAAACTAGGGTCCTCTGAAAGAGCATTTAGAATTCTTAACCACTGAGCCACCTTTCTAGCCCTGTTTCTTAACTGGTCATCAACAAGAATTCTAATTAGGATTACTTCTTAATTTGAATTTTTTTTCTGAGTTTTTCCTACTAATAATATAATTCCTATTTCTTTGAATCTTCGTATTTTCTTGCTATGTAGCCCCTGGCTGGTTTGGAACTCACTATGTAGACCAGGTTGGTCTCAAATTTGCAATGGTCCTCATGCTTTTCCCTGCCCAAGTGCTGGAATTACAGGTGCATGCCACCATGCCTGGCTCCTAGTCTTTCTTTTAAAAGTGAGCTTCATTAGACATTTTCACATTGTGCCTAACTCATATTGGCCCCTAACCTCTCCCCTCCCTCATCTTGCTGGTCCTCTCATACTCTTTCTGACATATTCTTTTTCCTTCATTGATCCAAAATTGAATCAGGTGCTAAATATTAACCTAATAAAACATACCGTCTGAAGTTATGCAATCTCTATTTTCTCTTGAGGAGCTTAAATTTAGTGCCTTTAGTTTTTTGCAGTTACACAGGTACTGGAGAGCAGTGTCTGAGACATTACAGCTCCGCAGATCTAGTCTTTGGACTTCAGGATGTAGAACCTGTGAAAAACAGGGCTTTGAAAATTAAGTTTTCTTTTCTTTTTCTTTTTTTAAAATTCTCCTCTGAGCCATCTACCAGCTGCCAAATTAAGTTTTCCATAAACATTTATTCCATAGTCAGTGTTGTGGTGTGTAACAGGCAAGTAGTTGGCAGTGATACAGCAAAGAATGTAGAGTCGTATCCATGTGGAGATGGGTAGGACAGGAGAAACTCAAGTTAGTTTCCAGCTGGAGCTGAATTATTGAACTAGTTGGTTCAGAGACAGGATCCCTGGACCTGAAGGGCACAGCCACTGCAGTGATCATCTCCCCTCGAAGCCCCAACTCTACTAGAAAGTATGCTGTGTGCTTCTCAGCAAGTATTGTTTCTAAGGAAAAAAAAAACCTCCTCCCCTGAAACACCCCCAGAATCTGCTCAGATATCAGGCAGTCTGTACCCACAGAATCAATCCTTTCAGGATGCACCTCTTTCCTTTGCTGTTACAAAGGAAAAACCTAAACAGTTCCTTTGGCTTCACTTGCTCTTAGTTGAGCAAAAACTTGCCAATTTTGGAGATCACATAGTTGAGGAACATCAGTTTCCCACTAGTTTTGAGGACAATACCTGTGCCATGTGGGTTATAGCAGCAGTTGCCTAGATCACCCTGGAGGGACTTGACCACTTTTTCCACCTTACAAATGTCTGATGGGTGAGTGAAATGGAATACAACGCTTGGCGTCTGTCTCGATATTGTGCCTGTCTCTTCTGTTGCCTTAACCTTTGGGTTAGATCTTACTCAGCTCTATATGTGGACATGCTAAACATTTGAAAGGTGTTTTGTCCTAAACTATAATGCAAGGTTACTTTGACAGAGCAGCTTAGTCTTTCCCCACACCCATTTAAGGCTAAAGATGCTTATCACCCACCATGACCAGAAATCCTAGGTCATAAAAAGAGAGGGCACCTAAGTTTTGGGAAGATCTTTGCCTATGTCTAGAAAAGATATGAACATCTCCCCCCTGATCAGGCCCTCTCTCCGTCATTGTTCCTGTCCTGTATCTGTAACCCACAGGCCCCTTTCAGGTAAGAAGCTGATTGTCAGCAAAGCTCCCACTTCTCCATCTTTCAGTCACTTCATAAAGGCTTTCTGTGTCCCCAACATTTGCTTCTCAAGACACTGGTAATTACAAGCAAGAAACCTGACTATAGGGCACTAGTATTACTTCTTTACAACACTTTCTTTTGGAGTCTCACTAAGTATCTCTGGCTAGCCTGGAATGTACTATGTAGACCAGGCTGGCCCAGAACTCACTGAGATCCACCTGTCTCCCTCCAGAGTGCTGATATTAAAGGTGTGTGCTACCATACTTAGCTACACTTTTTTCGTTAATATCTTTTTAAAAAAAGTTTGTTATTAATATTATTAGTGTATGTATGTGTGTGTGTGTGTATCCCCCCACAGTCATCTTGTCGACAATTATTTTTGGTTTTCCTTCTTGTCTTTTTTTTGAGACAGGGTCTCTTGTAGCCCCAGCTGTCCTGGAACTTACCAGGCTGGCCTCGAACTCACAGAAATCCGCCTGCCTCTGCCTCCCAAGTGCTGGAATTAAAGGTGTGTGCCACCATGCCTGACTTTTTTGGTTTTTAAAGATAGAGTCTCATGTAGCTCAGGCTGGCCTCAAACTAATTCCCAAAGCATAGTATAATGTAAAGTCACAGTGTTAGCCACATTCGGGAGTGCTATCATTGAAGCTTGTTTCCTTTTGATGACAGGCTTTGGGAAAATATAAGGAAAAGTCAGAGTAATCAGCAGTTCTAGTCTGCATACAGTGGTGATGGTATGCAACCCTAAGAGTATTTAAAAGCAAGTAGTGTAACAACTACTAGCTATCAAGGATAGAGAGACGGCTTAGTGGGAAAGTGTTTGCTGTGCAAGCATAAGGATATGAATTCAGATCCCCAGGACCCACATGGCGACACATTAAATAAAAAATTTAAAAACTGTATCAAATCATTATATTAATGTTATTTAATATGTAAATTGTATTGCTATACACATAGTTTAATATAGTAAATAAATAAAATAATATGGGAAAGTATTTTAAGCTGGAACAAGAAAACACGCGCCCACGTGGTGGCTAACAGCCGTCCTTAACTCCAGTTCCAGGGATCTGACGCCCTCTTCTGTCCTCTTCGGACACTGCATGACACGGGGGCACTTACATACATGCAGGTAATACATTCATACACATAAAATAAAAATAATAAATAAAATTTTTTTTTATTTTAAAGTGCTTGCTGTGCAAGTATAACGAGTTAATAAACCATTCAGAAGCTTGGCAGGCATGGCAGATACCTGCAATCCCAGGCAGAACTCTACAGGCAGAGACAGAGGATCCCTGTGGCAAGCTTGCTAGCTGGTCTAGATGGAATTAGGGAGCTCCGTGTTTAAAGAGACCCTGCCTCAATAATAAAGTGTAGAATGACCAAGGAAGACACCTGATGTCAATTTCGGGCCTCCAAAGACATGTGCATGAGCACAAACCCCCCAAGACACATCCAAAGAACAGCAACAAAATATGAACTGCACAGCAACATTAGTTAAGTACAAGTTCTCCCTTCCTGAGCACTCATCAGTCCCAATTTACAGGAGAAGGTCATATCTGAAAGGATGTTTCTCATAAATGTTGACTATAACAAGAAAGATGTATACTAAAGAAAAACTGTTATTATGCTTATTCATGGTCTTTCTATTCCAATTCTGCTCTTAGATCAGGAATCAGTAATCCAGTTTGTTTTGAAATAGCTGTGTTCTCCATATGCCTTGTATTGACCACTGGGCACATAACCCTCTCTACATCCCAATGGTGGCAAGGTAAAGGAAGCCTGGCCTCAGTTTGCACCAGCTCTGAGCTGATGAAGGGAGTGAGGGCACTGAGAGGGGCTCAAATGACAGCCTCTAAATCTTGTCAGTTTACATTAGAAGTGAAAGGATGAACAGAAATTATGAAATGTTGAGACAGCATCCAGCCATGATAGCTCATACCTGTGATCCCAGCACTCTCAGAGCTAAGCAAGAGGATCACTGTGAGTTAGGGGCTAGCCTGGGCTGCAGAGTGTGATCCTACAACAACAAAAGAAAAAGTATTCATAACTTTCATCTCAGGCTAGAACATGATCTGTTAGCCAGGGCAGCCATAACAAAGTAGCACCAACAGGTGGCTTAAGCAGCAGAAATTAACTGCCTTATAGTAGTGGCGGCAGGAGGCTTGAAATCATGGCTAGTGGGGTAGGTTCTATTGAGGGCTCTGAGAGAAGCTGGTTCATGCATCTCTCAGCTTCTGGTCCGGGTTGGCAGGCAATCTCTAGGGTAATCTGGAGGGGCACCTCTAATTTCCATCTCCATTGTCTCAGAGTGTTCTACAGAGGACCATCTTCCGTGGCCTTCTTCTAGAAGAACACCAGCCAGACTATATTAGGGGCCCACCCTACTCCTGTGTGAGCTCACCAGAACTAACTATATCTGCAAAGTCCCTATTTCAAAATAAGGTCATATTCTTTTGTGATCCCATGCTAAAGCTGGTGGGAGAGGAGAAATTCTAAATTCTAAAGACAACTCGCAGGCTGGTGATGTAGCTCAGTTGGTAGAGTGCTTGCCTAACATGTACAAAGTCCTAGGTTCACCCCCAACACTGCATAAACCAGGTATAGTGGCACATATTTTCAATACCAGCGCTCAGTAGATAAAGACAGATGAATCAGGTTATCTAGTTTGAGGCCAGGTAAGCTACATGAAACCCTGTTGGGAAAAAACAAACAGAAAAGGAATAAGACAAAGAATAAAATACAATACAATAGAAAATACCAATGTATATGTATATAATATTATAAACAGAAATGTGGTTTGTTCTGAAATCATGATGAAACATACTTCGCTTTGTCTTGATCAAAAGTTTAAGACTTTTTGAAGGTTTGGATAAAAAGAATGCTGGTGTTTTGCCTGCCTATATTTAAGTACAGTCCTGCATGCTATGTCTGTGGAGGCCAGAAGAGTGTATCAGATTCCCTGTAACTGGAGTTGTAGATGGTTGTGAACCTTCACGTGGGTGCTGGGAACTGAACTCAGGTCCTCTGCAAGAGTAACCAGTGCTCTTAACTGCTGAATCATTTCTCTTCTCCAGCCCCCTAAAAGGTTTTCCTGTAGATTTACATGTGGGGAGAGGAAAGGGAAGAAAGGGGAGGAAAAGAAGAGAGGCAGAGAGAGGAGAGTAGGGCAGTAGTGCATCTCCAAGGCTGGAGGCTGGCTTCTCCAGAGTCCTGTCTCAGAGACTAATAATATTACTATATACTCTTGTTCCAAAAAATCTGAAACCATATCTAAATAGTAAAATAAACTTGTTCTATAATTATATACTCTTACCTCACTTATATTGAAATCTGTAATCCGGCCCCGCAGGCTCATTATTTTAATCAGTCTATCTTTGATGTTGGAAGGCAGATACTTAATGTCCGAGATATATCTGGACATATTGACTACTAGGCACCAAAGACATCTGAAATATAAATACAGTATGGTGAGTTATACTGCACCTGCACTAGTAGCTAATGCTTGTCAACGCTAGGTGAATGCAGCACCTAGTCCTTTCACAGTATAGCTTTTGTTTTCATGAATATTTACAAATTTAGTTTGGCAAGAATCATAATTATAATTTATGTAAAGTTATATATGAGATGATGATTTTCTGACCCATTTTTCTCTGGGAATTGAATTCAGGTCTTCTGCAAGAGCAGTCAGTGCTCTTACCATTGAGCCATCTCTCCAGCCCCCTTAAATTTTGTTTTTAAAACAAGAGTCTCGTGTAGCCTAGACTTACCTCCAGCTCACTATGTAGGAGAAGATGACCTGGAACTCCTAGTCTACCTGCCTTACCTCCACAATTTTAGGATTACAGGTGTGTACCACCATGCCTGGCTTTATCCCCATACATTCCAAGTGCTTGCTTTGTCAGCACATCCACTAAAACTAGGATGACACAGAGAAGATTAGCGTGGCCCCTGTACAAAGATGACACACAAATTCTTGAAGCATTACATATTTTTTAAAAAAAATACACTTTAAAGCCAGGCATGTGGTGCACGCCTTTAATCCCAGCACTCGGGAGCCAGAATCTCTGAGTTCAAGGCCAGCCTGGTCTACATAGTGAGTTCCAGGACAGCTAGGGCTACAGGGAGACCCTGTCTCAAAAAGACCAAAACCTTTCCCAAAAAAACCAAAAAAAAAAAAAAAAAAACCAAAAAAAAAACACTTTAAGGTGGCCACGATAGTACATGCCTATAATTTCAGCACTTTGAAGGTGGAGGCAGAGGGATCAGGAGTTCAAAACCATCCTTATAGTGAGTTAGAGGCCAGCCTGAGCTACATGAGATCCTGTCTCAGAAAACCAAAAACTGCCAGGCATAGGTGGCACATGGTGGCACATGCCTGTAATTCCAGTACTTGGGAGGCAGAGGCAGGTAGGTCTCTGTGAATTTGAGACTAGGCTGGTCTGGTTTACATATCTAGTTCCAGGCCAGCCAGGGCTATATAGTGAGAATCTGTCTTAAAAAGAAAACAAGACAACGCCAAAACTAAAGGAAAAAAAACCAACCCAACCAACCAACCAAAAAACACCAAAACAATCAACCAACCAAACAACAAAAAAAATTCTAAAGAACCAAAAAGGGTACTTTCCTAAATTCGTCTCTAATTCTTGAAACAAAATTAGCCCCACTACTCCTTGTGCTGGATAGCTTTAGTGTCAACTTGACACACCTGGGTTGAGGGAGCCTCAATCGGATAATTGTCTCTATTGGACTGGCCTGTGGCCATGTCTGAAGGGCATCTTCTTGATGAG
>NW_008328349.1:446643-491095 GCF_000622305.1 Nannospalax galili
TGGTCAGAGTGTTTTGTCACAGCAGTGAAGAAACAAACTAAGACACTCCTCAATAAACATTAAAATGGGCCTACTAACTGAAAAATGTATCTGTAATGAAGCAAATGTTTTTACTGCTTAAAAAAATGTGTGGGTTAAAAAATTATGAGGGTAACGGAATCACTAGAGAAAAATCTCTGGCCACAAAGATTCCCACAAGCACAAATCAGAGATATCTGCACATGCAGAGCTACCAGAAGAGGCAGCCGTCAAGCTTGTGGCTGGGGACAATTTACTCCAAGTACTGAGATTTGATACACCAAGTACTTAAGGCCGAGAGCACTGACAATGGGGCGCTTGTAGAAAGGGCTCTGACTCCATCCTTCCTACACTAGCAAACCACAGAAATTCCTTGGATCTGGACACCCTCCTTGTGCTAGGACCAGAAATAACCCCCCAGAGCCTGGGCACTGTCTGCACTGGCCACACAAACTTCATACCCTACCACACAGCTCTCAGTGTCAGCTCTAGACCTGACTCCCCAGTCCTTATCACCGCCCTTTCTTTCACACATTTACTGTTCTGTCAAAATGGTGTGAAAGATTTCTGCTTTGGCTGTTTCTCTGGGTCTTCACTCTCTCAAAAAAAACTACTAATCTGCGTGCTTTCTCTTGCTAATTTGTCCTGTGCCTGTTTAGTTCCTAGACCAAGAGATTCCACTTAAGCAAGGGTGGCTGAGGATGTAGTTCAGTGGCACCAGGAAGCATACTCCTTTCGTTTCAGTCCCAATACCACAATAAACAACAACAAAACGACAAACCAAAATGGGTAGAAGGGATCTTTAGCCTCCCTTAAACCCACGTATCAAACATGGTTAATCTATGGCCTCAAATTCTAGCCATCTGAGAAACTCATATTTGTGTCACATAACCAGAAATTCTGTCTACAAATACCACTAGATACACAAAACTTTACATGCATGAATTACTGTGAAAATATATTGTGACCATTTTTTTTGGTCTTTTTGAGACAGGGTCTCCCTGTAGCCCCAGCTGGCCTGGAACTCACTATGTAGACCAGGCTGGCCTTGAACTCACAGAGATCCACCTGCCTCTGCCTCCCAAGTGCCGGGATTAAAGGCGTGTGCCACCACGCCTGGCTGTGACCATCTTTTTTTTCTTTTCCTATTGTGGTTTTTTCACCTTTTTGTCTCCTGCCCTTACTCAATTGCCATTAGTGTCTCATGTTAATCTAGGGTATACTTTCTTTCTTCTGTGTTTGTATATACAGATCCACACAAACATACAAAAAGTGTGTGCGAGAGGAGGTGGCATTGCTTCTCTAAACACAGTCTAACCCACTTTTCTACATGTTTTTCATTCAGTAATCTCTTGTGAAATCCCTTCAAGGCACTTAAGTACTGGCTCTACTGTTTTTAATGGTGGCATGTTTCACAGTGGATAGTTATTCCCTTTTGATAAACACTGGTGATGTAGGAAACCAGGATGGCATGCTTTAGAGCGATATCAATCTAAAACTTTAAGATCAAGCTACAAACCCTGCTGAAGGATGGGGCACTGAAAACAGCAGTCCCTCAAATCCCTGTCTCACAGAACACTATAGGGCTAGCAGAAAAGTGGCTGGGTCAAAAGCTTAAGCTCCTTGCTCTGAGGGAGAGCATCTTGGTCAACAGCCCTTAGCCCACCTCCTTGTCCTGAACAAATAACTCTCAGCTATCACTAGCTAAAAGAACAGGCCAGGTTAAAAGTTTACTCCTGGGCTAAAAGCTAAAAGTTAACTATGGTTTTAGCCCTAAGAAAGAAAACATTGTGGCCAATAAATTACCAGACAGGCACTGGTAACCATTAGTAAAAGTTCAAGCATCCTGCTTTACAAACAGCCCCTAACTGGCACCAGTTAAAAGCTGTATGTCCTGTTTCTTGTCTGATTGTATATAACTGCCAAACCCCATGTGATTGCCAGTTCCTTGTAATGTATAAAAACCTGAATTTTTTAATAAAGGGCTTGTTACCAAACACCCAAGTCCCAGGGTGTTTACACTATGCCTTCCTATCCATCGTCTCAGGGCAGGGTCCCCCATACGGTGGCTTCACTAATTGGTTTTATTCTAGGGCATGACAACACATATTTCAGATTGCTCTTTTAAAAGTCTGAAACTTCGGGCTGGAGAGATGGCTCATTGGTTAGCACTGACTGCTCTTGCAGAGGACCCGGGTTGGATTCCCAGCATACATGTGGCAGCTATGAACCATCCTTAACTCCAGCTCCAGGGGAATCTGAAGCCCTCTTTTGATCTCCATGGCATTGCATGACATAGGTACACTTACATACATGTAGGCAATACACTCATACACGTAAAATAAAAGTCTGAAATTTTTCACATTTCTTTTTTTTTTTTTTTGGTCTTTTTGAGACAGGGTCTCCCTGTAGTTGCAGATGGCCTGGAACTCACTATGTAGGCTAGGCTAGCCTTGAACTCACAGAGAGTGAGCCCCAGAGATCCTCCTGTCCTGGCCTCCCCAAGTGCTGGGATTACAAACCAGCACCACCACATCTGGGTTCTGGGGGCTGAACTCAGGTCCTCAGGCTTGCATGGCAAGCACTTTACCTACTGAGCTATCTCCCTGGCATTCATCATTGGGTTTTGCTCAAGACTACTTTGAATATTGGGGGTCTTTTGTGCTTCCATATGAAATTTAGGATTTTTTCACATTTCTGCGAACAATCATTAGAATCTTGATGAACATTGCACTGAATTTGTAAATTGTTTTTGTTTTGTGTAGTACAGCCATTTCATAATATTAATTCTGTCAATCCATGGGCATGAGAGGTCTTTCCATTTTCTAGTGACTTCTTCACCTTCTTTAAGTGTTTTAAAGTTTTTGAGGCTATTGTGGATGGGACTGTTTTCTTTCTTCATTTTTTTCTCAGCATGTTCATTACTACTAGAGATAAGCTATAGATTTTTCTTTTTTTTTTTTTTTTCTTTTTGAGATGGGTGTCTCACTATGTACTCTAGGCTAGCACGGAACTTGCAAAGATCCATCTGCCTCTGCCTCTGGAGTATAAGTGCTGGGGTTAAGGATGTGTACCACCATGACCAGCTAGCTACTAATTTTTATGTTCTGTATTCTGCTACTTTGTTAAAAGTGTTTATCAAGCTGGGCATGGTGGCTCAAGCCTTTAGTCCCAGCACTTGGGAAGCAGAGGCAGGCTGATCTCTGTGAGTTCAAGGCCAGCCTGGTCTACATAGCGAGTTCCAGACCAGCTGGGGCTACAGAGAGATTCTGTCTCAAACACACCAAAAAAAAAAAAAAAAAAAGTATTTATCAATTTGAAAGTTTTCTGATGGTCTTTAGAGTTTTAAAGTAAAGGACTGTACCATCTACCAACATATCCCTAAGTGATAGGGTTGACCGACAGCCTCAACCTCTACCTCTCAGATTAGAGTTTTAAAAAACCTTTTGTTTTTTTTGAAACTGGTTCTTACTATATAGCCCGGGCTGGCCTGGAACTCGCTATGTAGACCACCAGGCTGACTTTGAGCTCACAGAAATCCACCTGCCTCTGCCTCCTAGTGCTGAGACTACAGGCACCATACCTAGCTCTCAGATTAAAAATTATATTCCTGCTTGATATTTCTGCCAGGTGTTATAATACATTTCCCTCATATTTTTTCTTCCATAATAGTCTCATCATCATTCTCCCAATTGATCAAAGCTGAAAATTTTAGGATAATTTCTGATTCTTATCTTTTCTTGGTTCTTCTATTCAAAAATGATCACCAGATGCCAGATCCAAAGGGTTCTTGAAGGGAGTGCTTGACAAGATGGTGGTGAGTGAGGAGGTGAGGGGCAGCTCCAGGATATGAACCAAGCACTGTTTCCTTCACGGCCAAAGTCCCACCTGCTGCACTAATATGCTTTGTGGCATGGCTAAATCTGACTCAAGATCCTTTTTTATTTATTTTTTGGTCTTTTTTTGGTCTTTTTGAGACAGGGTCTCCCTGTAGCCCCAGCTGTCCTGGAACTCACTATGTAGACCAGGCTGGCCTTGAACTCACAGAGATCTGCCTGTCTTTGCCTCCCAAGTGCTGGGATTAAAAGCATGCGCCACCATGCCCAGCTTTAAGATCCTTTTTTACAAACCAGAAACCAACTGTCAGTCTCAAAAAACCAAAACAAAAGCCAACCAAACAAAAGCCAACCAAGCTGCTGGTGGTGACTCAGGCCTATAATGTCAGTACTCAGGAGTATAGGACAGAAAGGATCAGGAGTTCAAGGTCAGCCTCGAATAAACAGTGAGCATAAGGCCTACCTGGGGTACAAGACACTACCTCAAAACAAAACAACAGGGCTAGGGATGTAGCTCAGTTGGTACTGTGCTAGTGCAGCATCCACAGAGTCTGGGTTTGATGCCCAGTAAACTGGACATGGTGGTACATGCCTGATGCCTGTAATCCCAGCATTCAGGAGATGGAAGCAAGAAGATCACAAGTTTAAGGTTATCCTTGGCTACATAGTGTTTAAACAGCCAGTATGGGCTCCCTGAGACTCTGTCTCAAGGAAAAAAATTAGCAACAAAGCAATACTGATGAGGACACTGACACCCAGGCAGGCTACGCCCCTTGTCATGCAATGTGAGATGCACGAAAGGACCCAAAATAGTGTCTTTGTCGTCTTAAACCATTACTGTTTGCTTCTTTGTGTTTCTTTTTTTTTTTTTTTTTCGATCTTTTTGAGACAGGGTCTCCCTATAGCCACAGCTGGCCTGGAACTCGCTATGCATACCAGGTCCCAGCCTCCCCAATGCCGGGATTAAGGGCTTTTTTTTTTTTAACTTAAAAAAAAAAAACTTTATTGAGAATTTCATACGTGCATATAAGGTGTTTTGAACAAATCCTGTCCACTCCCTCCCCTCCGCCACCTCCTGTATCTCCCCATCACTTTTTTCTGATAACTTCCTGTACTCTTTATTTTAATGGGGCTTTTTGCTACTCTAACATTGCCCCCTCTGAAGAGGTAACTGAAATATTTTATGGATAAGAGCTCCCAAATACTTTTGACATTTTGGCCTTTGGAACAGAGCATGTTGCTAAGAGGCCTAATGACATTTTGACTTTTAGCCAAGAAACTGGCTACTTTTCTTTGGGGTTTTGTTTTTTAAAAGTTACAATAGCAAACACTGAGGCACCAAAGGGCTTCTTCTGTTCGGGACAGGGTCTCACTATGTAGCCCTGGCTGTTTAGTTTTTGAGACAGGGTTTCATGCAGTCGAAGCTGGCTTCTATCTCTCCTTGTAGCTGAGGATGGCCTTGATCATCTGATCCTCCTTCACCTCTCAAGGGTTTGGCTGACACGTGTGTGCCATCACGCCCTGTGGTGTCCTTCTAAAGGCTTTACACATGTTTATTCACAAAGACTCCATGGGAGATAGGTACTAGTATTAACGAATTCTCAAATTTCCCTTTATTTGGCTTTTTTGAAAGCCTCACACTGTAACCCAGGCTGGCCTCGAATTCACGGCAACCGTGCCCCAGCTTGCAGCGCGCTGGACTACACGCCCCGCTCCCACTAAAGAGCTCGGGCACAGGGAGAGGCTGTTACTGTCCGTGCACCCGGGCTGTCGAGCCGCGCCCGCCTCGGCCGGGCTCTGAGGGCCGGCGGACGCTTCCTTTGTTCAGCGAGGCTGTCGCTGCTCCGGCCCCGCCACCGCGGCTGAGCTGCGGGGTCCAGGCTGCCGGAGGCACCGAGGAAAGGCCGCCCGCACACGCAGCACCGCGATCCTCGGCGGGGAGGCGACAGACGCAACCTGGGGCTAGGAAGCAGCGGGGCTTCCGAGGTAGGAGCGGGAAGGGCCGGGGAGGGAGCGAGGGGCCGGGGAAGCACGAGGGAGGCGGCCCGGGCGGACTCACAGTTCCAGGAGCTGACAGACCGGCTGCGACGAAGGCATCCCTGCGCCCTCAGATGCCTAGTCTACGGTCCCAGGCCTCCACCCACCGTCCAGGGCCATCTGCCAACTCCCGACCCCGCGCGCTGCGCAAGCCATGATGACGTCACTCGTAGTCGGTCCTGAGGCGTGGCCGCGCGCGGAGCTACGGAGGGGAAAGCTGCCGCGCCCTGGGGGCGGAGCTTCCGAAGGCTGGGCATGTTAAAATGTAGAGGAGCCCTAAACGCGGGCAAAGCCCGCCGGGAGTTGTAGTTCTTCTGCCCCGCGGGTTGCCGGGGTTACTCGTAGCGGTTCCCCAGGAGTTCCCGCTGTACCACCTCCCAGCTGTGCTTGCTGAAAGCTGTGGAAGCCAAGGCTCTGGGAGGTCGCTGCTCTTGCCTCAATCAATGAGGACACAGCATTGGGCTGAGTGCTGAGGGTTCGATGGTGGGATGCGGGGCTCCGCTTTGCACACCAAGACGCCACTGACTCAAAACTCAGGGTTTTACAGGATGACAGCGACTGTCTCCATCCAGAGCACCTGAAGCAGGTGCTGAGCCTCGTGCTGCTGCCTTATGTGAGGAGTGGACCCTTTTCATTATAACCGTGCCAAACTGGAATGGTTGAGCGTATTTTTCAAATGAGGACACTCTCTGACAGCACATAAACTCAGTAAGAATGTCACGGTGGGGGTCAAGGGCCTGGTTCCCCAAGTAGGATTCCCTCTCTGGGTCTGCTGCAGAATGCTTGCTTTTTAGTGCTTTTCTCATTCATCCTTGCAGAGTCATTTGTTGGTTTTATACCAAAAGTTCCTTTGTAACTCGTTGAACGTTGGGACCACCTCAGCCATCTGTTCAGCATGCTACTCAATACACATTTATTTTTGCAATGTTGAGGATTGAGCCCACGGCACACCCCCCCAGCTGAGCGTTATATGTTTAAGTAATGAATGAGGACACAGCATTGGGCTGAGTGCTGAGGGTTCGATGGTGCACACATATATTAGACAAGTAAAAGGACTCTTAAACATTGGTCCCCAGTGTGCGACTATTTCATGGGAACGCCAATAGTGTTAGCATGGGGGTAGCGATCAGAGAGAAAAAGGTGGTCTGTTAGAGACTGCATGTAGGGATGGCTACATTGGGGAGGTGGGAGAGAAGAGTGAAGGATAGGGCTAAGCAATCTTTCTGTGTAAAGGAACAAATAGTAAATATTTTAGGATATCTGAGTCCTACTGACTTGGTTACTGCTCCTATTTGTAGCTCAAAAGGAGTTATAGTCATTATGAAATGTTGGTGCTGTGTTCCAATAAAACTACTATAGATACTGACGTTTGAATTTCATGTACTGTAGTCCTTCTGCTTATCCACCAGGCCTGTGTTCCAAGACCAGCAGCAGATGTGGGTCTGAAATGGTGAGTCTATATTCATTCTTTGACAGGCTGAACAGACCAGTAAGTTGGGAGCAAATTGTTTTCTCTCCCAGAGACAGGTGTTTGCTATGTTCTGGAGTGTACCACCGTGCATGTCTGGGTGTTCTGCTTTTCTGACCCATGATCTATTATCTGTAGTCCACCAGATGTTCTATAACTCTAATTTTTGTTTTTGTTTCTTATTTTCTTTTTATGTGTAGGAGTGTTATACCTGCATGTAAGTGTACCCACGTTGTGCAGTGCTGGAGGAGGATAGAAGGGGGCATCAGATCCCCTGGAACTGGAGTAATAGATGGTTGTTAGCTACCATGTTGGGTGCTGGGATTCTAATCTGGGTCTTCTGCAAGAGCAGTCAGTGCTCTTAACTGCTGAGCCATCTCTCCAGCCCCCCCCCCCTTTTTTTTGAGACAGGGTCTTCCTGTAGCTCCAGCTGACCTGGACTTCACTATCTAGACCAGTGTTGCCAGAGTCCTCTCTGGGTCTCTTGCACTATCAGAAAAACCATGTAATATATTTTTATGTGAATTTATTATAGTTTATATCTTGTGGGGGGGATGGAGAAACTTACAGAGACTAACACCTGGCACCCAGCTCTCAGCTCTGCCCTGTGGGCTGCCACACCCACCCATTAACTGGCCCACGCATCTTGGGGTGCTCCTGGCTTCCGCTCTCCCGGCTTCCATCCCAAGATGGCTTCCAGAAGCCCCTCCGCAGTCCCTTCTCCATGGCATGCCCCATCCCTTGGAGGAACCAGGTTTCTGGGACACAACCAGGCTGGCCTGATCTCAGAGAGATCCACCTGACTTCTACCTTCTGAGTGCTGGAATTAAAGTCCTGTGATACCAGGCCTGGCCCAGATGTTCTGTAACTCTATGAAGTTACTCATTAGGAAGTCTTATGACTAAATTTTTTTTTTGGTCTTTTGAGACAGGGTCTCCCTGTTGCCACAGTTGACCTGGATTCGCTATGGATACCAGGCTGATCTTGAACTCAGAGAGATCCACCAGCCTCTGCTTCCCAAGAGTTGGGATTAAAGGCTTGCGCCCAGCATGACAAAACATTTTTTAAAATTCCATTTCTAGGGGCTGGAGAGATGGCTCAGTGGTTAAGAGCACTGGCTGCTCTTGCAGAGGACCCAAGTTCGATTCCCAGCACCCAAATGGCAGCTAATAACTGTCCTTAACTCCAGTTCCAGGGGATCTGATGCTCTCTTCTGATCTCTGTGGGCATTGTACAACACTGACGTATCTACCTACATGCAGGCGTTACGCTCATGCATATAAAATAAAAAATAATAAACAGTATAGGCTGGGTATGGTGGCACAAGCCTTTAATCCCAGCACTGGGGAGGCAGAGGCAAGTGGATCTCTGGATTTCAAGGCCAGCTGGGGCTACAGGGAAACCCTGTCTCAAAAAGACCAAAAAAGAAATATATCTATATAGATATAGATATAGATATGCGCCACTCTATTAGTTACTTTTCCTGTTGCTGTCATAAACACCCTGACAAAAGCAACTTAAGGAAGAAAGGGCTTATTTGGGCTCACAGTTCCAGGGTGTAATTCATCAAGGCTGGAAAGTCATGGTGGCAGGAGCTTGAGGAAGCTGGTCAAGAAGCAGAGTGATAAATGCTCTTGCTCAGCTCACATTTTCCTTTTTGTGCAGTCTGGTTCTGCCCATATTTTAGGTGGATCGTCCCATTTTATTAACCTAATCCAGGTAATCCCTCCTAGACTTGCCCAGATATTTGTCTCTCAGGTGAGTGATCCCAGATCCTGGCAGGTTGACAATCAATATAAATCATCACAGCTCCTTTTCTTCAGAGAACTAGTGGAGACAGAGAAATGCAGCTTTATCCTCCAAGGACAGAAAAATATAACTGAGAGTAACTGTCCACATCAAGACAGTGAAATGTAATTTTTCACTAATGGTTTTAACTGTTTAGCTTTTTAACTCTTAAAGTGGCCTCAGATGTGCCATCTAAAGGAAAGCTTGTAGGAGACTAATAATAGATTGCCCAACTATGTGGCCTCCAAAATTAACATCTTTTAAAATTAACCAAAAGCACCAGGCCATGCCTGGCGAGATGGCTCAGCAAATAAAAGCACTTGCTGCATAAGCCTGTGACTTGAGTTCAATCCCTGGAATGCCTTAAAGATAGAAAGAGGGAACCAACTCCACAAAGTTGTCCCCTGACTTCCACATGTGCATCTCCTCACATTATGCACATACCCTCACATCATGCACATACCCATATGTACACCATGCACATGTGCATGCATAATAATTAGTTAAAAAAATAGGGGTTGGAGAGATGGCTCAGTGGTTAAGAGCATTGACTGCTTAACCTTAATTTCAGTTCCAGCAGAGCCAACACCCTCTTCTGGCCTCTGTGGGCATTGCATCACCACATGGGTGCATGCAGGCAGTACAGTCATACACGTAAAACAAAAATAAAATTATAAAACATTTTAAAAAATGAGCCACATGTGGTGGCACACACCTTGAATCCCAACACTTGGGAAGCAGAGCCGGAGCTATACAGTGAGACCCTGACTCAAAAATAAAATAAAAATAAATTAAAAATTAAAATACCAGGCTCAAACCTGTAATCCTAGCACTTTGGGAGGCTGAGGCAGGAGGATTGCCTTCAGTGTCATGCCAGCCTGGGCTTACAGCAAGGTACTGCCTCAACCCCTTCCCCCAGTAAATGAATAAAGTAACTAAAAGCAGGCAATACCAGAGGGTTTACCCTGGTCTATCCTCAGTAGCAATTGCAGTGGATTTGGGGCAGTCAGTAGATAGTACTAAACCCTGTATTTACTGTTTTCTCCCCCCATATACCTACATACTTATGGTTTATTTTTTGGTACAGTGAGAGAGTAACAAAATCTAATAATAAAATAAAACAACTAGCTGTAATAAAAGTTGTGTGAGCCAGATGTGGTGGCTAACATCCATAATCCCAAGAACTTGAGGGGCTGAGGCAGGAGGCTTGCCCAGAAGTTTGAGGCCAGCCTGGATGACAGAGTGAGACTCTTTTTCAAAAACCTCAAACCAGGTCCAGGCTTGTACCCAACTGGGGCTGCTCTGGAGCTGCTGCTATGTGATTTTCTGCCATTTCTTGGCAAAAGTGTCAAATAGTGATGCTGTTTTGAAGAGACTAGGGCAGAAGGGTAGAACAGCAGACCAAATCACTGAGCATCTTGAGCTGCAAGTTGCTCTTCTCAGAGAGCAGCTTTGCAGAAGGGACTTCGAATGGAAAATACTAAGCTGAAAAAAGAATTGAACAAATGGTCATTCTAGCAGAAATTCAAAATAGAGCGATGCAGACACCATCCTCCTCTGGCACTCCACCACAAGCTCATTTTACAGTTTCTGAGAACGTGATACGATCTGTGTCACTAGCAACTACCTCTCTGGAACAAAAGAACATGTGAAATGGGAGGCAAGGAAAGAAAGGGGGGTGAAAGAAAGCCTTGGAAAGAGGACAAACAGCAGCGCTCAGCACAAGTGCTGACTAAGCCAGTGGGTGATCCATCTGCTTCTTCATACTGGTTACATCATGACTGCCAGAAAAGTGCCCTGATGCAGGTTCTTTACATGTTGAGAAACAGCTCCACGAGTGGAGTCAGTGGACTCAGGTGAATTGTGTTCCTTTGAGCAGATGAAAAATCAGATGGTGATTTCACTTTGTAATCAAACCTGAAAAAATGTAGGAGTGGAATATGGCTTCCTGCACCTAGTGACGGTTGAGGAAACTTGAATTTGGTGTCATGGCGAAGCCTCGAGGCCCTGAGGAGACCCCATCTTCAGAACCAATGGAAGAAGAGGAAGAAAAGGACTTGGAGCTCTTGGGGGGCTATGATAGTTTCTGGAGTTACAACAGCAATGTAGGCAGCAGGAGCAGCTCCTATCTGGAGGAGTCAAGTGAAGCAGAAAATGATTGGGATTTGGGGGATCTGCCCCCCCAACATTTGCTCAGCCCTGAGAACTCACGCTCCTTGGATGGCAGTGGTTCTGAGCCAGGTGCCTTCATAGTGTCCTTGAAGATGGAGCGGAGTCAGGAGGCTGTGGAACAGGGAAATGGACGGAAACAGGCAATGTGGGCAGAGCCATCCAGATGTCTAAGGGTCTGGCTACCAGGGTCGTTTGCTCTGTACAGTCTGGTTTCAAAGTAGAATTCCACTCATTCTCCCATTTAGTACATGTTAGATGCCAGTCAGCTGTTAGGGAAAGAGGAATTTACTGCTTGTTTGAACATACTGCTTGTCTGAATTTATTGCTTGAATTTACTTGTTTAAATTTACTGCTTGTAACCAATTAACTCAACTGGAGACACAGGCATCCAGAGATAGAGGCAAAGTGCTACAGCCTCCGGAGCCTGACCTATTCTGTGTCATGTCATGTAGACATGTCTGCTTACACAAGATAACAAGAAAGACTCGTAGCAGGCACATACCAACCATCTCTCCCCGATTGAGACACCTGAAGGGAGTTGTAATATTTTTCTTGTTTTAAAGTTATTGGTTTGTGAAATGCTTGCTTTGAAACTATTGGCTGTATAAATGCGGGCTTTTGTGTAATGGTTGGGGGAGCCTATATAATCTTTACCTAAAATTGCCTCAGGGTCAATCGCTCTAACCAGACCTGCATGTCTTGGAAGGGCCCCAGCTAGCTGGTTTAGTAAAACTCTGCTTGATTTTTGCATCTCCATACTCGTGCATTTGTTCTCCAGAAGAGACTCACTGAGTCACGGACCCTAACATCAGCAACATGGTGCTGACTTTACATTAGTGTGAGTAGGCTGGGGGTTTCTGGGTCTGGGTGTGGAGATGAGAAATTTAAAGTAGTATAATACTTTCCTGGAAAGGACAAGAAATAACTTGTAAGTTAGAAATTGGACTTGTGGAGGGACATAAGATAAAGTGACGTCCAGATAGGAGGATGGGGTGGAGAGAGGCAGAAGGGTGTGTGAATCATCTGGAATCTGGTGACTTGAAAGAGGTGATACTTGGATAGCTGCTAGATGCTGTGTAAGGGCTTTCAATGTGAGCAGTATGCCTGTGAAAAGAGGCAGGTTAGACAATCTGTGGACATCCCCATTCCTTGACACTAAACCTTTTAAAGAGTAATACTCTGCCAGCCGAATCTTTCCATTATCTTTCTCCCTTCTGTCTTCTTCCAACCCTTCTTGGAGAATCTTAGAACTTCAGAACTAGAAGGAACCACTAGGGAGAGCAACCGGGCCCGGGGTCTGTGACCTGAGCTGCAGAGTAGATGTCCTGGGAGCTGCCAGTGTCACTGTAGCCCATCTCATTAAAATCCCAGGCTGCAGTATTGTGATCCCAGCATGAACTCAGTGTGTGTGCCTCCTGTTTACATGAGAAAATAGAGCTACAAGAGCTGAGTGAGGGGCTGGAGAGATGGCTCAGCAGTTCAGAGCTCTGGCTGCTCCTGCAGAGGACCCAGGTTCAGGTCCCAGCACCCAGAGGGTGGCTAATAGCCATCTATAACTCCAGTTCCAGGGGGTCCAACATCCTCTTCTAACCTCTGTAGGCATGCACACATGTAGTGCACTTACATACATCCAGGCAAAGCTCTCACAAAATAAAAGTTTGTAAAGTTAAAAAAGTGTAGGGAATACTGTCTCCAGCAATAGCGATGTGTGCTGGCCCACCTGAGAAATGTTGGCACTGGTCTGCTCTTGGAGACAGAAGTACTTTTTCTTTGCTTTTTTTTTTTTTTTTTTTTTTTTTTTGAAAAAAGGGCCCTTTTTGGTGTGGTAGTGTGCACCTTTAATCCCAGCACTCAGGGAGGCAGGCAGATCACTCTGAGTTCCAGGACAGCTTGGTCTACATAGTGAGTTCCACACCAGCCAGTGTGACATAGAGAGACCCTGTCTCAAACAAAACAAAACAAAAACCCAAACCATTAGAAAGGAAAGAAGGAAGGAAGTAGCCCAGGTTGGCCTCAGGCTTGCTATTTTGTTAGCCAGGAATGATCTTGAACTTCCTGATCCACCTTCTGAGTGCTGGGATAGCAGGCCCAATTTATGTGGTGCCACAGATAAAACCCAGGGTCTTGTGCATTCTAGGAAAGAAATCTACCAACTGAGCTACATCCCCAGACCCCCAGAATTACTTTTTTTTAAATTTTTAAAATTTTTTTTTAGAAGAAGCATATCATCACAGCTTTAACATGCTCAATACCTGTGTGTCAACTTGACACACCTGGGTTGAGGGAGCCTCAATTGGGGGATTACCTCTATTGGACTGGCCTGTGGCCATATCTAAGGGGCATCTTCTTGATGAGTGATGTGGGAGGGTCAAGCCCACTGTTGGTGGTGCCACCCCTGGGCGGGTGGGCCTGTGTTGCATAAGAAAGCAGACTGAGCAGGGGCAAGGGGAGCAAGCCAGTAAGCAGCATTCCTCCATGGCCTGTGCTCCAGCTCTTACTTCCAGGTTCCTGCCCTGAGTTTCTACCTTGGGCTCCCTGATGAACTACGACCTGGGAGATGTAAGCTGAATAAATTCTTTCCTCCCCAAGTTGGTAGTGGTCAGAGTGTTTTGTCACAGCAATGGAGAAAAAACCAGAATACCCCAGAATTACTTTTGATGCTTTTCTTGAAGAGCTTGACAAATGGCCTGGTCTGGGCACTAATGGCAAGAGTGAGGTCACCTATGAAGAGGTTACCTTTGAAGTGAAAAGGGAGTGTGCATGATAGATGAATCAGATCAATCGGGAGAAAGCACCAGGACACAGACAAAACTCCAGCGGGACAGAGTTTATTAGCAGAGGAAAAGCACACGGGGTGGGGGGGGAATCCCTAGTAGTCAGCCCTTAGGCTGTTGGGGATTTTTATAGGGGGGGACTTTGAGGGATGCAGAAGGCGGAAAGATTTAAAAAAAAAAAAAAGGGGGGAGAGAGGGAGCCCAGGGCTTATCAGAACAACTTCTGTTAAAACTGCCCCCTTCCATCCCCTTCTGTCAGCCAGGATCTGGGTTATGGGTAAGGAGTCTATACGTTGTAAAACTTATCAGGGGGAAGTTCCTACATTAATGGATCCAGAGTGCAGGAGCCTGTTCTGCTTCCAAGATCATCAAAGGGGAAGCAGGCTGCATTTGCCCAGAAGGTGCAGAGAGTCTGTTTCCCTTGTCCTCAAAGACCAGGGTGCTCATTAACTCCGTTCCTGCATTCTTAGGGGCTTGGAAAACCATGAGGCCCTGTTGGGGAGGGAGCTGTTGCAGATCTGAACTCTAACAGTGCAGGGCTCCAAACCATAATAGCGGAATTAAATAAGATAAAGTGCTGTTACTTAAAGACATTGAAGAAAACTTTAGCAACAATAAAAAGGAATACATTTGTCACATGTAAAAATAAATATAGGGGCTGCAGAGGTGGCTCAATGGTTAAGAGCATGGATACTCTGGCAGGTTGTTTGGTTTGTGAAAAGACCAGGACCACAAGGAGAAATTTAAAGGGATGTATGAGCTGCTGGACTGCTCCCATGGGAGAAATAGAGCATTGGTTTCTCGTCACAGCAGGCTGGATTTTATAGGATTTTTCTTTTGTGGGTAGGGGGAGACTAGCAGAAAGGTGAGTCAGTAGCAGGTGCCTTGGTAGGGGGGAGTTTCAGTTAGGTGTTTTTCAGTTGACTGCAATGTTAAATTTCTATTATGATCAGGGTGCATTGGTAAAACAAAGATCAGGTGGTTACTGAGAAACTGGGATGGTTTAATTTCTGTTTCCTGGAATACTGCAGCCTGGTTGTGGTTGCCATGTTGCTGGTCCATAGTGACCATCTTGGGTCCGAGTTCAGCCCAACACAGAGGACCCATGTTTGGTTTCTAGTACCTACATTGTGGCCAACAGCAGTTTATAACTCCAGTTCCAAGGGATCCAACACCCTTTTCTGGCCTTTGAGGGCATGGTACAACACAGGTGCTTTTACATACATGCAGGCAAAACACTCATACACATAAAAATAAGTAAATAAATAAATAAATAAAATTTAAAAATATATAGTTATGTGGTTGTAGACTCAGTTCTTACCCATTTTGTGATGAGGTGAGACGGTACCTACGTGATCAATAAAGGGAGGTGAGGAAACAGGTCTTGTGATGCACCGTGATCAAGTGTCAGTACTGGCTAGGAGATGGGTTATTTTTCTCCATCAGTTAAAGAATTAAAAAACAGTTTGGAGAGATAGTTCAGTGGTTAATAGCACTTCCTGCCCTTCTAGAGGACCAGAGTTTGGTTCCCAGCAGCCACATCTGGTAGTTCACAGCTGCCTGTAATTCCAGCTCCAGGGAAATTCTGTCTGGGCACTTGCACATACCCACACATGCATGCATAAAAAAAATTACAAGAATAAACAAGAGCCTGTTTTTAGGTAAGTAGACAATTGTCATAATTTTACAGGAACAATTCTGTAAAAAAGAATAAGATGGCTCAGCAGGTAAAAAGTGCTTATCACAGGCTGATGACCTCAGTTTGATCCCTGAAACCACAGTGGAGGGAGAGAACTGATGCCCTAAATTTGTCTTCTGACCTCTGCACATATACCCTGGCATTCCTGCCTAAACACACACACACACACACACACGCATATGCACACACGCACGTACACAGAGGATATATCCCAGAAAGAGCCACAGTTTACACTGAACCTTCTGAAAGTCTGACTAATTGATTAGAAGGTAGAGAGGTTGGGAGTGTTGCAGGTCCAGAGCCCAATTTACTTTGGACTCTCTTCAGGCCCCTTAATAGCCCATTCCTTGCTCACATCAGTGCTTGACCTAATATCCTTGTGACTAACAGGTAAAACCTTTAGAATGTATTAACAGACCACTAGCTTTCATTGGCCAAAAGGCCGATGAAAAGAATGCCACCAGATAGCATCTGAAGCCTAAAGCAGAGATTTCCCTTTTGTTATAACCTGCCTACCTAATGTACTTGAAAATACCTTGATTTATGGCTTTGTTTGTTCTATTACTATAAAACAAGCTCCTGCACTCCGGATCCATTTCCCCCTGATAAGTTTTACAATGTATAGACTCCTTACCCCATAACCCAGATCCTGGCTGATGGAAGGGGATGGAAGGGGGTGGTTTTAACAGACGCTGTTCTGATAAGCCCTGGGCTCCCTCTCTCCTGCCTAACTTTCAAAAAGAAAACAAAAACAAAAACAAAAATCTGCATCCCCTGAAGCCCCGTTATAAAGACCTCCAGCCCACAACCTGTAGACTGACAACATCCCTATCCCAAAGGGAATTGTCTCCTGCACTTTTCCTCTGCTAATAAACTATCCTGCTGGAGTTTTGTCTGTGTCTTGATGCTTTCTCTCAATTGACCTGATTAATCTATCATGCTATGTACCTTTTGCTTACATTCCTCATATAATAGTATAAAAACCCTTCAAAACTTGAACAAGGGGTCTGACTCTTTTTATCCTTGGGTCAGTCCCACTAGCATAAAATTATTAAACTCTCTCTCTCACCTGACTTTGGCTGCTGGTCTCTGAGTTTTCCATAACATTTCTGGAGTTACCCAGTGAGATCAAGTAGCCATACCCTCATGGGTAATACAGGCTGCTGCTCCTGGACCCTGTAGCCCCCTTGGCCCCTGGAACAGAGAAGTGCACACCCCCAAAGAATTTCCTCTCCGGGGTCTCCTTCCAGGAGGCCAGAAAGAGCTGCATAGCCCGAGACCAGGTGAAGGGAGTTGGAGACCCGGAATGGATGTCCAGACCAGGTAATGAGCCCCAGGTTAGACAGGTGGAAGTTAGCTCAGGTTGATCCCCTTCAGGAGGCTGCATACAAAGCCTTGATGTGATTCCAAGATGGCACTGGCTTCCAGTCAGGAAGGAAAGAGGACCACGACTAAACCTTGGTGTGATTCCAAGGTCCTGGCCTTGTTTTAGGTAGAACAGGAATTTAGTGGGAATAACTAGGGAACAACTGTCTTAAACTCTGAATGATTGTGCTGGAGAGATGGCTCAGCAATTAAGAACACTGACTGCTCTTGCAGAAGACCCAGATTTCAATCCCAGTACCCACATGGTGGCTAACAAGTGTGGGTAACTCCAGTTTCAGGGGATCTGATGCCCTCTTCTGACTTCCATGGGCATTGGATGACACAGGTGCATTTATATACATGCAGGCAATACACTATTACACATAAAAAATAATAAAAATGGGGCTGGAGAGATGGCTTAGTGGTTAAGAACACTGGCTGTTCTTGCAGAAGACCCGGGTTTGAATCCCAGCACCCACATGGCAGCTAACAACTATCTGTAACTCTAGTCCAGGGGAATCCGATGGCCTCTTCTGACCTCCTTGGGCATTGCACAACATGGGTGCACTTACCTACATGCAGGCAATACATGCATACACATTAAAAAAAATTGAAAATGAAATATTAAAAAAATTAAGTCTGAAGCCAGGTGTGGTGGCACATGCCTTTAATCCCAGCACTTGGGAGGCATAGGCAGGTGGATCTCTGTGAGTTCAAGGCCAGCCTGGTCTACATAGTGAGCTCCAGGCCAGCTGGGGCTACAGGGAGACCCTGTCTCAAAAAGATCAAAAAAAAAAAAAAAATTAAGTCTGCTTGAGCCCTTACAATGTATATTAAATACCCAGGAGTGATAGCACATGCCTTTAATTCCAGCACTCAGGAGGCAGAGGCAGGCAGAACTCTATGAGTTGAAGGCCAGTCTGGTCTACATAGTGAGTTCCAGGCCAGCTGGGGCTACAGGGAGACCCTGTCTCAAAAACAAAACAAAAGCAAAAACACCAAAAAATTACAATGTATATTAAATAAATATATGTCTAATTATTAGTTCATCTCTCCAAATTATCATTGATTTCTGAGTGGTCTGACCAGTCCTCCTTTTTTTAAAAAAATTTTATTGAATTTTTGTGTATTTCATATATAAAGTCATCTTTATACTCCCTTCCCCATACCAGTCCTTCTTCTAAAACAAACAAAAAACCCCACTTTTTTCCCCTCAACTTCTTGAGACTACCGTCTATTTGTTTCTATCTTTCATTTCTGGCTGCTCCTTGCCAATCACTTTAGTAGAGAGTTCATCTTTTTCTCTGCCCTTCTAAGCACTGAAACCCCTTATCACAGTGTTCTGATAGAGACCCTGTCTCTCTCTCTTATAACCCCTCCCTTTCTCCCTCACTCTTTGTCTTTGGGTTTGCTTTTTCTTTTCTTTCTGTTTTTTTTTTTCTTTTCTTTTTTCTTTTTTTTTTTGAGACAGAGTCTTGCTTTGTAACCCTGGCAGGCTTCAAACTGTCTCTGTGGTTGTTTGTTGTTGTTTCATTTGAGACAAGGTTCAAACTTTCTGTATAGCCAAGGCTAGCCTTGAACTTTTTTAAAAAAATATTTTATTTTTTTTAAAACTTTTTAAAAATTTTATTTTTTTATTTTATGTGTGGTGTGTATTGCCTGCATGTAGATAAGTGCACCTGTGTTGTGCAATGCCAGAGGAGGAAAGAAGAGGCTGTCAGATCCCCTGGGACTGGAGTTATGGACAGTTGTTAGCTGCCATGTGGGTGCTGGGATTCAAACCCGGGTCTTCTGCAAGAACAGTGTTCTTAACCACTGAGCCATCTCACCAGCCCTGCCTTGAACTTCTGATCCTCTGGCCTCAACTTCCCCAGTTGTAATTACATTACAGATATGAACTACTTATTTCTGCTCTTCTCTTTTTCTTTCTTGTTTTTTAAAAAAAAATATTTTATTTTATGTATATGCATGCATTAGGCATGTATGTAGGTGTACCCATGTTGTGCAATGCCCTCAGAGGGCAAAAGTGGGTGTAGGATCCCCTGGAACTGTAATTTTGTATGGTTGTCAGCTCCTATGTGGGTGCTGGGAATTGAACCTGGGTTCTCTGCAAAAGCAGCCAGTGCTCTGAACTGCTAAGTCATCTCTCCAGCCCCTTCTTCTCTTTTTCTGTTTATACTCTTTGCTTTGTAATCTTAAGCAGTTCATGGGTACTATCTGCTAGATATTTGCAGGTGTTTGCCTATAGCCTTTTTATTTCCCCTGAGCTCCAGGACTCACATACCAGTTGCCTTTTGACTTTTCCATTTGGATGTTGACAAAGCATCTCAAATTTAACATATCTTAAAATGCGCATTATGGTACACATCTGTAATCCTGGAACCCAGAAAGTGGGGGTAGAAGGATCAGCAGTTCATGGCCAGCCTTAGCTTACTGAGACCATGTCTCCAAAAATTTTGACAAATATGCAGCATATTCTAAAGATCATAATATTCTCCTTCTCCAAAACTTTGCTCCTTCTACATTTATTACTGTCTTTGTGGCATCACCATCTACTCATCAAGTTTGCTCAGCATGTGCTTTCACCTGCTGAGCCATCTCACAAGCCTACTTTTGCTTAGTTTTATCCATTTTGAAGTTATATAAATGGAATACTGTCTATATGTAGTTTAGCTACAAAGTGGACTCCCACGGTATGTATATTTTGTGACTTGCTTCCTTGTTGTGAGCCTCTCAGGGCTTGGGGATCCCGGGAATAGGTGCAGGAGAAATCAGGACACAGGGGATGCAGTGGAGTGTGAACCAATGCATGCTTTATTCTAAGAAGCAACCTTATTTATAGTAAAACAAGAGGAAGAGAAAATGTTCTCCTCAAGCCAGATTATCTCATCCTAATATTTAAGTACCTTCGTGTTCCTAGGATTCAGCCCTTTTTGGAATCTTATCTGTCCTTCTGTGCTTGTTAAACAACATTCTGTTCTTATGTATAACTTTATTAGCTACACACCTTTATTACATAAGTTGACTTAAGTCTAACAGGGTTCAAGGAACAGTCAGTCTCATGATAAGAATAACTTCAGGCCAAGAACGCTCAAGTCCCCAGGGAGGAAGCATTCTTCCTCCTTCCTCTCAGTGTGCCAAGAATAACTGAGGCCTCTTGTTCCAGCTCTGCGTTGCTTTCAGATCAGAGATCAGACCTTCACAATTCCCCTTTCTTTATTATTTTCAGCCTTCATTTTCTCATTGTGATAATGTAAAGCAGTGACTAATGTTTCAGCAGATTGCTTATTAGTAAGGTGAGTCATGATTCCAAGGACACATCGATATCCTATAAACAGTAAGCATAAAAGTAACAGCAGAAGATCCAAAACTATGTGACAAACTTTGCCACCATCTTTGAGGATCAAGACCAGAGAGGGTATTCACTAAGGTAGTAGCTATTTGATCGATAGAACTTGTAGAAGATATTTCTTCTGAAAATGTCTCATATATCTCTTCCTGTAATTATATCTCATTAAAAGCTACATTATCTATTTTGCCTTGAACATATAATTCTATATTTTTCCATTCATATTCTGAATCATTATATTTATATGGTGTAATACAAATTTGAGAAGAATTCCAATCACACACATATTGTATAGTTTTTTTGTAATTCTAGCAGCTTATTTCCCAACCAATGAAGCACCCCTTGTAAAGCCACAATTTCTTATGAGTTAATCTGAGCCTGATGTGTCCAAAGTTTATGAGATTTCTGAAGTGCCACACCAGCAGTAGTAACAGTAGTACCTAGAGCGATGAGTCCCAAAATAGTGGTGATAATCAAGCCAATCATACTTTTGCCTCACCTTAACAGTCTTCTAAAAAATTGCACAATTAGTCCTTGAATAGGACTACTTTCCCAGGGATGATACATTTTCACAGGAATCCCATAAGGAATTTCATTGAGTCAAAATCATTATTGATTCACAAGATTGATGAAAAAATACAGAATTATCAAGACAAGTATATAAACAACAGTTTTGACAAGTTAATTCCATCCCTTGTATGATTATGGGTCCTGTTGATATTACTAAAGGGAAATGTACACAAGCCATAATATTGTAATTTTTAACTTTAGTAAAGTCATAAAATACCTTGTCATAAGTAGTAGCACAAGTGCCATCAAAAATTTCCACAGGCTTAAGAGTGGCTAACAATTTCCATACATGTAATTGAGGAGAATATAATCTTTGTCCTGATTTCATCTGAGGTCAAGGATTGGCTATTCCTCCATCCACCCAAGCTATATGGTTTGCAGTATTAAATTTATCTTTCATAGGAACAGTATTTTTTAGATTACACTTTGAGGTAAACTCCCTATAATCCCTACATTCTTCTAACCAACTTCCTAAAGGACCCCAGTCAATCCAAGTGTGATTCTGAGACCTATAGACATTTCCTTTCAACCCCCTACAATCTTGCCGTATTAAAGATTGTCTTTCAAATGTCTGATTATAGGAAAAACTTTCACATTCTGAGATTGCCAGGGCACCTTTGTCCTCATATTCCGTCCAGTTAGGACCTATAGACTGAGCAGAGAGATGTACCATATTTTGTTGAAGATTATTCCAGACACCTCCTGGAACACTCCAACTCAACTGTCTTATAGGAGAACGAGGAGGAACTCCAAAACACATAATATCAGAAAGTACATATTAAGTATAATTAAAAACAGTCCCTTCTGGCTGACCTGTTCCATAGGGTGGAGACAACACATTCATAGGAAAACTTGTAACTACTATAGTAGGTTCCTCCCAAGTATAGGGACAGAGAAGAGGGGGATTAGGTACACGAGCCCTATATATTGCTTCAGTTTCAGCAGTGGAAGTGCAAGTAATCAAAGCACACACGGCTAAAAACAGCTGTTCTGGAGTAAGCTCTTTTCCTGTATGATTAACCAAAGACTGAGCCTTAGAAGTCAAGGCTTTCAATTGACCCCAAGTGGGAGGTGATAACTTTTTCTGATGACGCTGATGTTTACTGGTCAGCAATAATGCTGCCATTGCTTGGAGCGGTATCTCCTGATCCTTTTTGCACCATACCGCTGTCTTCACTGGTCGAGGTCTGCAAATGGATCCATCAGCTGGGATGTCAGGAGACTCCATTTCCTGTAGAGACAAAACCATACCCTTTGCCTGGTATCAGTAGCTTTCCTGGTACCCAATCTTGGGATTCTCCTGGCTTAATCCAGGCATCCACTGGATCAGGAGGGAGTGATGATTCCTGTAAAAAATGCTTATCCGCACAAGATAAGACTTCTCCTTGGGGAAGATTTAGAAAGTTAATAATAAACAATATTTCATATATTAATAATTTATGATTCCTATGTCCTAAAGCTCTAAATTCCTCATATTCCAGTGTATAATTTATTCCTTTTAATTTTTCAGTATACATTTTAAGATATCCATTAGTACGTTCTATTATAGCTTGTCCTTGAGGATTATATTCCAGTAATGTGATTAATCTTATGGAATTCCAGAAATTTTCTAAATCGCTTGCTAGTATAAGCAAGAGTGTTATCTGTTTTAAGGGTGTTTGGAATTCCCATAACAGCAAGGCAGGCCAACAAATGTTCAATACTATTGTTGGTGGTTTCTCCAGTAAGAGGAGTAGCCCAGACAAACTTGGAATAAGTATCTATGGTAACATGTAAATACTGTAATCATCCAAAAGCAGACACATGAGTGACATCCATTTGCCATAAATCATTAGGCTGTTGACCGCGAGGATTAACTCCAGTGGGAAGTGTTCTAAGATGTAAAGGACGACACACCGAAAATTGTCTAATAATTTGTTGTGCTTGTCGATAAGGTATTTTATAATAATTATGTAAAAATACAACATTAGTGTGTCTAGCATCATGATCAGCCTGTGCATCAACAAAAGAGATAAAAAAAATCAACTCTAGCATTGCCTTCTGTAAGTGGTCCAGGAAGATTACTATGAGAACGTATATGCATGACATACAGAGAGTTAACATGTTGCCTTAGTAATTTTTGTACAGAAGTAAAGAGAGTATCTAATCATGCCTTAACCTGAGAAATTACTGCAGAAAAGATATTCTTAAGCACATAACTAACGTATGCAGAATCAGTGATTAAATTACAAGCTTGAGGAAAATATTGAAGAGCATATACAGCCGCTTGTAATTCGTTTTGCTGTGCTGAAGTGTAAGGTGTAATAAAAACTTTATATAATTGATTATGTACCCAAAAAGCACACTTGCCTGATTTTGTTACATCAATAAAAACAGTAATCGCAATAGCAATGGGCACTTCAGCTATAACTGAATTCACAATGAAGGGATGAGTTTGAAGAAACTGCCAAAAAGCTCCAGCAGGTTTATTATAATGTATTGGTCCTACAAATTCTGCCAAGGCTATTTGAAATGCGTGAGTTCGTGCAAGCAAGAACTGAAAATAATCTTGGGGTATAGAAATATAAATAGCGTGAATATCTGTTCCACTTATCATAATGCTTCTGTTATGACCTTGTATAATTAATGTAGCAAGCAGTTCCTCATATTTAGTGAGAGTTTTTGAAAATGTGTGTTTGGTATTTATCCATTCTAAAGGATTCTCTTGTTGAGCTAGCACTTCAGTAGGATAGTTAAGAGTAGAAAAAATAATCAAATCAATAGGTTTACCAATATCTACCCATTCCAGGAGTTTATTTTTTTATAGCTATTTCTACATATTCAAGCTCTTGCCTTACTAATTGTGTTAACACTCTAGGACTATCAAGAGCAGGATCACCCTGAAAAATTTGAAATAAATTATGTAACTTATAAGTAGGAATGCCAAGTCTAGGACAAAGCCAATTAATATCCCCTAAAAGCTTTTGAAAATCATTTAATGTTCTTAAATTCTCTAATCAAATTTGTGCCAATTGTGGATATATACGTTGTCATTTTAAAACATACCCTAAATAGTGATAAGGTTCTTCTCTTTGTACCTTATCCTCTGCTATAATTAATCCATACTCAACAAGGACAAGATGTGTCTAATTCTCAAATTCAAGTTGTTTCCCGGAACACATTTGCCCTCTGCTATTTCAAAAATACTGGTAACTCCCCACTCCCTTCCTCCCCAAAGTGTGTGCTTGTTCTCCATCTACATATAGCAAGTATACACAGCTAGTTCTTTACTAAGGACTGTGCAGACACAGCTGTGACCTGTGGTCATAAGTATACCTTTTAATACAAACAGACTTAGCCAAGCAATGAAAACTGACAACAATGCTGCCGATGGCTATTACACCACGTTCTGAGACCACTGCAGGCAGATTTAAAGCGCAGTAAGTCTAGGCTTTTGGAGAAAAAGAAGAAAAATCTGCTTCCTAGTTGGTCGTGATGTTGAGGACCGTACACATGGACATACAATGGGGAGGACAGACAACTGGGAGATCTTAGAGTTGCCCAGTTGTCAAGGTGTACATCTTTACCTATAATGCTTACTGGAAGTTCTAGTACATAAGGTTTAACAACAACCATTTGTCCATCCATACCAGAAATTCTTTTATATTCTACACTAACATTAACTACTGATACTGGCTGAGCTCCAACTCCTTTGATATCACATTTCATAATTTGTGTAATCCAATTAAATGGCCAGTCATCTTTTTTAATAATAGTAATGTCAGAGCCAGTATCAATCAGACCTTTGAAAGATCTATCTTGAATTTTAAAATTAATATGAGGCTGTTGTGCTTGCAGCATCATAGCCGAATGAACAGAAATGGGATTAGTACTGAAAAAATAAAAGTCAGGAGCCATGAAGTCTCTCTGGCAGGTCGCGTACCGGTCAAGAATTCCAACTTACTGATAAGTAAGTTTTATGGCCGAGACATCTGGCTTACTGATAAGTAAGTTTTATGGCCGGGACATCTGGCTTAGTGATAAGTAAGCTCCCCGCTCGGATAAGTAAGTTTTATGGCTGGGGCATCTGGCTTAGTGATAAGTAAGCTCCCTGCTCGGATAAGTAAGTTTTATGGCCGAGACATCTGGCTTAGTGATAAGTAAGTTCCCTGCTCTCCCTGTAGCATTTTGTAATAGTTTAAACTAACCAATAACCGCGTTTCTGCTTCTGTATCCCACTTCTGCTCTATAAAAGTTCCACGAACCCGACCTGAGGCACGCAAGTCCCCCGAGGAGACTTTATGCCCACAGGTACCTGTGTACTAAATAAACCTCTTGCTGTTGCAACCCGAAGGCTGGCTTGTCCTCTGTGGTTTCACTCTTACAGTACTTCCAAACCCTCCAATCCATTTTTTGGAAGAGGATCCTATAGGTATGTAAGGAAGAAGAATTAATTGAGCAATGTTATCCCCTACTGTAATAGGATATGAGCTGTTGGTAGTAATCAAAATTTGAATTTCACCTTTAAAATCAGAATCAATTACTCCTGAGCTTACTATAACCCCCTTAGCCGTTAAACTTGACCTTCCAATTAACAACCCCCAAGTTCCTGTAGGCAATGGGCCATAAATCCCTGTAGGTATTTTATAAGGAATATCAGAGGGTGTCAATATTATAGTTATGGCTGAGGGAAAGTCCATGGCTGCACTGCCTGAGGTTGCGGGGCTGAGAGAAAAGATGGTTGGTCGCCCCCGATCATTTGTGAGGGGCCTCGGGGAAGACTCTGAACCTTGTTTCCTGAACGTTGTGGTCAAGACGTTGGCAGAGGCTTATTATTTCTTGAGGTTACTATCAATATCTGTCTTAGATCTACATTCTTTAGCCCAATGCACACCATGACCGACAGCAGGGACATTTACCTGGTGGCTGGGATGGCACCTTAGGGCACTGTTTTTTAACATGTCCCTCGGTACCACAACTGAAACATTTTACTTTTGATTTAACTGTCCCCTTTTGTGGATTTATAGAAGCTGCCAAAGTTTGAGCAAAAAGCTGCATCTTTCTAGTTTCAGATTGAACATTACGACAGACTCAGGCATATCCCATAATGTCACTTGTCTCTTTTGTGGGTAAAATAGCTCTTTGACAATCCTCATTTGCATTTTCATAGGCCATAATCTTTATTATTGCTTCTGGAGCAGTAGCCCCAGGCACAGAGCATTCCACAGCCTTTTGAAGGTGAGCCAAGGACTGTACTTTTCTCCCTCAGGCCTATATGATCCCAAGCTTCAAGACAAATCTCCTGAAGTTGAGCATGTATAGCCTCAGGTGCATTAACTTGTTATCCAGGCAAATCATAAGCTCCTGTTCCTGTTAGCTTAGGATAAGTAATAGCTCTAATTTGTGCATCAGTAGAAGCAGCATTCTCCCTAGCTTTTGAGGCAGCAAGGTCATAATACCACATAGTCCATTGAATATACTCTGATGGTTTTAATAATGACCTACCCAAAACTTTCCAATCCTCTGGAGCAAAATTCCCATAATGATTAGCCAAACCTAAAAGAATTTCTTTCACATAAGGTGACTGTGGACCATATAGTGTTACTGCCTTGCGAACCTTAGTAATATGGTCTATGTCTATACCTTCATAAATAGGTGGTTGTGCAGGTCCATTTCCAGGGGAATGTCGAATAATTGGAAATGCAGCTTTTGGCATAATAATTTCAGAATCAGAATTAGATTCAGAAGTTTGTACCAATACTTTAGCAAGAGGCCCCATTACTTGCAACCTTCGTTTAGGTTTCACTTTTACTTTAGGTTTAGTCACAACCAGTCTCTTTAATTTCTTTCTAATGTACCAAGCCATAACTGAATCTAATGAGTCCTCCATGTCATCTGAACACAGGAGGCATGGAGATGGACAAGGAGGAACTAAAGGCTCCTTCTTTGTAGAAGCAGCTAGTGAAGCCTCTGAAGAGGTAGCCTCCTGAACTTCCTTAGCAACTTTATTTTTTAAATCCTCTGGGACATCATAAAGATTAACTGCTTCACTGGAAGTACAAAACGCCTGAGTTGGTGACAAGCTATTTGGTCCCTGATTAATCAGTATAATAGCTGTCCTGATAAGTGCCCACATAGACCAAAAATCAAGTGGTATTGTTTCTCCTGTCCTAAATGCCTTTTCCACATTTGTTCTGACTTGGTCCCATACTTCTAAATCCAAAGTTCCTATATAGGGAAACCATGAATTAAACTTTACAACTATTTGAACACAGTTAAATTTGTCTGTTTTCTGGAAACTTGTGCACCATTACTGTGAAGAATATGATGAATCAAAGAAACAAAAGTAGACTTACCTTGTCCCATTACCCTGTAATTACTTACCTACTGACCGGCAACTCTATCTGCCACCTCCTCTGGGTGCAATGTTGGGTCCCTGTTTGGGTGCCAGCTGTCGTGAGCCTCTCAGGGCCTGGGGATCCCAGGAATAGGTGCAGAAGAAATCAGGACACAGGGGATGCAGTGGAGTGTGAACCAATGCATGCTTTATTCTAAGAAGCAACCTTATTTATAGTAAAACAAGAGGAAGAGAAAATGTTCTTCTCAAGCCAAATTATCTCATCCTAATATTTACAGTACCTTCGTGTTCCTAGGGCTCAACCCTTCTTGGAATCTTATCTGTCCTTCTGTCCTTTTGTTCTTGTTAAACAACATTCTGTTCTTATGTATAACTTTATTAGCTACACACTTTTATTACATAAGTTGACTTAAGTTTAACAGGGTTCAAGGAACAGTCAGTCTCATGATAAGAATAACTTCAGGGCAAGAACACTCAAGTCCCCAGGGAGGAAGCATTCTTCCTCTTTACTCTCAGTGTGCCAAGAATAACTGAGGCCTCTTGTTCCAGCTCTGAGTTGATTTCAGATCAGAGATCAGACCTTCATATTTCCTTTTGTCAGTTTTGTTTATCTTGGTGCATATAGTTGTATCTCTGAATAGAATTTCATAATGCATCATAATTAATACCATGATTTGTTCTTTATGGAATTTAGACTGTTTTTAGTTATTAGTGCTACAATTGTATGTACCATAATCACATACGTTTTCATTTGGTTTTGGACACAGGGTTTCATTACTTAGCTTAAACTTGAGGTCTTCTGACTCAGTCTCCCAAATGCTGAGATTACTAGAGTATGTCAGGATATTGCTTGCTTGTGGTTTTTTTTTTTTTTTTTTTTTTGACTGAGTCTACCTGGAACTTTCTAAAATTCTCTTCAATACTTATTTTATGACTGTCATATTACCTTATAAGCACATAACAATAAATGTCATATTAAGAAACAAAGCAGGATATGGGTGTGTTGGCTCATGCCTTTAATGCCAGTACTTGGGAGGCTGAGGCAGGAGAATCTGTGTGAGTTCCAGGCTAGTCTGGTATATGTAGCAAGGTTCAGACCAGACAGGGTTAAAAGGTGACACACTGTATCGAAGAGAGAGAGAAAAAAAAGGAAGCAAGAAAGAAGGAAAAGCAAACACGCAGGTACTGGAGAGAGGGCCCATCAGTCAAGAGCAGAGCATGCACTGCTCTTGTAGAATGCCTGAGTTCCATTGCTAGCACCCATGTCAGGTGGCACACAACTGCCTGTAACTCCAGCTCCAGGGGATCCATTGCCCTTTCTGGCCTCTTTGGGCACTACACTTAATATGCACAACCCTCCTCCATATATATAAAATGCATGCACACACTCACAGACACACACACATATATGTAGGGATGGCTGGAGAGCACTGACTGCTTTTGCAGAGGAATGGGGTTCAGTTCCCAAAACCTACATGGTGGTTAACAAGCATCAGCCATCAGTACCTTCAGTTCCAGGGAATCTGATGCCTTCTTCTGACCTCCATGGGCATTTCATGACTTGGGTATACTTGCATTCATGCAGGCAATACACTCATACACATAAAATAAAAATAAATAATAAAAAGTAGGACTGGGGAGATGGCTTACTGGTTAAGAGGACCTACTGCTTTTGCAGAAGACTCAATGACTGTTCCCAGCACCCATGGGCAGATCACAACTGGCTATAACACCAGTTTCAGGGGATCTGACTCCCTCTTCTGCCTTCTTCAGGCAATTGTAAGCACATAGACACATATGCATAAATTTAAAAAGTAAATATTTAAAAAAAATAATGTTAGCTGGGTGTGGTGGCACATGCCTTTAGTCCCAGCACTCGGGAGGCAGAGGCAAGCAGGCCTCTGTGAGTTCAAGGCCAGCCTGGTCTACCTAGTGAGTTCCAGGACAGCTGGGGCTACAGAGAGACCCTGTCTGAAAAAGACCAAAAATAAAATAAAATAAAATAATGTTAAAAATAAAGGAGTTAGGCATGGTGGTCCATACCTTTAATTCCAGCACTCAGGAGGCAGAGGCAGGCAGATCTGTGTGAGACTAAGGTCAGCCTGGTTTACATAGTGAGTTCTAAGCTGGCTGTGGCTACAGAAAGACCCTGTCTCAAAATAAATAAAATAAAAATAGTAAAATAAAATAAAAATAAATAGGGGCTGGAGAGATGGCTCAGTGGTTAAGAGCACTAACTGCTCTTGCAGAGGATGCAGGTTCAGTTCTTAGCACCCACATGGTGACTAACAACCATCTCTAACTATAGTTCCAGGAGATCCAATGTCCTCTTCTGGTCTCTGAAGGCATTGCACACTTGTAGTGCTCTTACATACATGCAGGTAAAACAGTCATACACATAAAATAAAAATAAACAAAATAAAAAGCTGGGTGTGGTAGTATACACCTTTAATCCCAGTACCCAGTAGGCAGAGGCAGGGATAATCTCTGTGAGATTAAAGCCAGCCTGGTCTACATAGCCAGTTCCAGGCAGCTGGGGCTACAGGAGACCCTGTCTTTATATATATATATATATATATGAATATTTTTAAAAAGAGAAATAGGGTAGGGCGTGGTGACATGCACCTTTTTTTCCCAGAACTCAGGAGGCAGACATAGGTGAATTTCTCTGAGATTGCGGCCAACCTAGTCTACATAGTGAGTCCAGGCCAGCTGTGGCTACAGGGAGATGCTGTCTCAAAAACAAAACACAGCAGCTGGGCATGGTAGTGCACGCCTTTAATCCCAGCACTAGGGAGGCAGCAGTGACAGGCAGATCTCTAGGAGTTCAAGGCCAGCCAGGTCTACAAAGTGAGCTCCAGGCAAAAAGACCAAAAAAAAAAAAAAAAAAAAAAAAAGAGAGATAAGTCACAAAATAAATACTTTTATATTACATTAATAGCAACTGTATTGTCTTGGACTTGTTCAGAATAATTAAAGTTTATACTCTAGGATTCCATAAGCTTACTCTCTATATAAAGCATATACACTATTAAGCAAGAACCACTAGCCATATAATCATAACCTAGAAATCAATGAACCTCTAGGAATCTGTGTTCTTCAAACTTTTCTGATGTTATATTAAAAATATGAGGGTAGGCCCTAAGGCCAAACGTTTTCAAAGGAGACTATTACAGAGATATACTTAGGCTAATTGAAGCCAGAAACATCTGAGAGACAAGGCAGGCAGCCAAAATTTTAAGAGAACTTGCTGCTCTTTCAGAGGACCCAGGTTCAGTTCCCAGCACCTACATGGCAGCTCTTCTGCCCTCTTCCAGCCTATATACATACCATAGACATATAGGCAATGCAAACACTTGCACGAATAAAAATAAATCTTTTTGTTGTTTTTGATCTTTTTGAGACAGGGTCTCCCTGTTGGACCCCCAGTCTGGGGTACCCAACGCTCACGGGAGGCTGCGCCCCAATAACTCAGTCCCCAGACCAGGAGATGCAACAAGCAAGAGGATTTTATTGGCGTCTGCGCAGACGGGCTCCTGCCTCACTCAGAAAGGAGAAGAAGCCCCGAGCTCAGCTTACAGGTTGCTTATAAAGGCAAAAACCACAAACCACAAGCGGTTCCTAAGCCAAGAAAAGCAGAAGCGGAGGGGGATTTCTCAGGTGATTTCCAACTTGGGCGAGGTGCACAAAAAGGTCAGCTCTTTCTCAGCAGTTAGAATTTTTCGTTTTACTTCCTTGTACAATTTTTCTTAGGCCTGGGGGACTTGGTTTGAATCCATCATCCCTATAACCCCCAGCTAGTCTGGAACTCACTATGTAGTCCAGGTTGGCCTTGAACTCAGAGATCTTCCTGCCTCTGCCTCCTGACTGCTAGGATTAAAGGCGTGTACCACCACTCCCACAAAATAAATGAATCTTTAGAAAAAAACAGAGAGGAAACAGATGGCTGTGGAAAGAGGAAGGGGTTGACTAAAATTGTTAAGGGGCATTTTGAAGTTAACTTTGTCAAGTATTGCAATGACAGGAAGCATAAGACAGCATATTTGGTTAGGTACCCTGGGGCCAGCACAGTTTGAGTGTGAGAAGAGCAAGCAAATTATAGTGCAGATGCTTGCATAAAGTTCAAAGACTAGTTCTGCTTCTTAAAAATAGACTGTCACGGACTATGCTTAAATTGTTTTGCTTTTTAAGATGTTATGAGATAGACTAGGAGGAACCAATGTTCTTTAAGGGCATTGGTTGGGAGCTAAAAAATGGCAAGAATGTTAATTTCATGGTAGATCTTTGTTGTAAATGATGCATTTTTTCTTTTCTCTTTTTCTTTTAAGTTAATTAAGTTGACCATTCAATGACATTCAATGACAGTGGTCAGGTTTTATCCAGTCCTGCTGCAGCAGCTGCCTAGACTGGCCACAGATGGAAGCTATATGGGAACTGCTCCCAACATCTTCTGTTTTCTGAATTCTGGATTGTGAAAGATATAGCCACCGCTCTGGAAGGGGCTTCAGGGAACCAGCAACCACCTCTGCAGTACTGACATTTGCTATTTCCCAGGAAACTGTTGATTAAGGAACAATTCTTAGGTGGGTCCTTAGGTGATGGTCTTTTTGAGACAGGGTATCCCTGTAGCCCCAGCTGGCCTGGAACTTGCTATGTAGACCAGGTGGTTCTTGAACTCATAGAGGTTGGTCTGCCTGCCTCTGCTGGGATTAAAGGCATGTACCACCATGCCCAGCTGCTTCCTTGTCATTTTAATAATAGGTAGAGTAGATTTGAGCTGCTGTCATGAAGAGCAGGCAAGTCCTTGACCATACTCAGCACCAGCTGGAGGAAGGAATGAAGAGTTGCAGAGAGCAGCCAGGAAAAGACTTTCCAGAGCTTCCACAGAGAAGGCAAGGGACTGGACTGCAGAGACCAAGACTGTGGAAGACCTGTGGGACATAGCATCTAGAAAACCTCCAGTGTAGTGCTGTGAGCAACTACCAGAGGTAGCTAATAGCTGGGTGCTGGGCCACTGGCTCTCAGAGTCTTGAGCTATAAGCCTCTGGCACTTAATTTTAACAGCTGCTGACAAGGGGATTACATTTTGCCTATTCGTGATTTCCATCTGAATTCAACAACAACAAAACGCCACAACTCTTTGGTGATAGATATGTGTTTCTGTCAAATGTATCCTAAAATCTAGCTTAACAAATACTTCAGTGTATGTGTAATGCCAAATTCTCTCCTGGGAGGTCTGCACACATGCTCTCTCAGCTCCCAGGCCCCATGCTGTGTTATGGTCTGAGATCCAGAAATGTCCCAAATAGACAGAAAGGTGAGTCTAGAGAAAGAAAGACTTATTATGGCCAGGCTACACTCTTTCTTAGAGGGTCAGAATGCAGCCCCGAACCTAAGCACTCTGGCTCTTTTATATTGATCATGTTGCTAAGCAAGCAAGCAGAATACAGAAGCCAATCATTGAGCATTAAGCTTGAGCAAACATTATCAAGGAAATACATAAGAAAATACAACTTTCCACCCAAACTCCCCCACCCGAACCATAGTATACCTGCATGGAACTAGCTTCCTCTTCTTTCATAAACAGACATCAATCTTACTGCTATTCTACATTGGTCATGATACATTGCCTTTACTGGTCACAAAGTTTCCTGGGGGGGGGGTTGTTGTATAGGAATTGTATCCTAGGAACCTGATCTTTTAGTTTCCCTAAGTCTTCCAACCTGCTGTGGGGTACTTCTTGTACAGAGAAACTATAACCAGGAGTGAAAAGTTTAAGTTTCCAAGCTTACAGGTGGAGAGTCCCCTTAATTTCTATTCTATTAAGCAACAATTACTATTTTGCAGAAGCAAGCCAAGCATAACCTACAGAAGCCATAAATCAGCAGTTAGCAGGAGCACTCTAGGATGCTCTGACCTGTTCTTATGAAAACCAGGGTCCAGCTGGCATGTGTTCCCATACCCTGGGCCAACTGCCTGATAATTTCAGAAACTAGAGTCAGCCTAAACTTTAACATGGTGTAGCTATGGTCAAGAAGGTACCCCATTACAGCTGCCCCTATGCCAGACTGATGAAACCAACACAATGCATTCTATTTGGTTTTTTTGTATAGTTTATGATGTCTAGAAGAGAATTACTTACAAAGGCATGCACCCATGGGCTCTTTCCCCTATATCTCAGCTGAGCTTTCAGCTCTGAGCTTGTCTGAGCATGGCCCAAGATGGAGACTTCCTGCTGCTTTCCCTACTTCTTCAGTGTCTGTCCTTAGACCTGCCCCCTTGTGCAATTGAAGCTGACCAATTGGGTGGAGGAGTGACTGTCTCTCCCTCTGTTGATGGAGTCTCTCGGGGTTCAGACATTCAGCTGTTACTGGTTCTTTTGTAGGATTAACCTATCCAACATACCACCCCTTCCTCTGGTTATCACAATCTTTCCACCAATGTTCTGTAAGAGTCCATGAGCCTCCAAAGTGGTGACAGATGTAGGACAATCTTTCTTTTATTGTGGAGAGGTAGTGAACTCTTGGGCCTTTTGTCCTCAAGACATGGCTGTTGATTCACCTCATTGGTGTCTCCCTGACATAAAGACAAATGACAAGAAGCAGGTACATCTAAACAAACATGAGTAAAAATACAAAGGCTTAGAAGATACTTTAGCAGGTGTATTATATTTATTGAACAAAATACCTGCAGTGGCTTCCCTTCTGGGGCCTATAACATCCCCTGACACAGGGGGTTGGCCTGGTCTACAATACCAGATGTGTGTTCCACCTCCAGGAGTGGGCCTTATCCAATTAGAAATTTTCAGTTGTATGTATGCTAGTTGAGCCATTAATGCACCAGCAGGCATTGCTTGGGATGTCAATAGTGTGCAGCATATGGGGTCCATCATTGAGCATAATTTTAGGGCATCCTTTTCCCCCAACAATCTGCATTGAGTTTCTGGCACTATGAAAGCCATCATCCAGTGACATGGAGTTTTCAGCTTAGTCTTGGCTCTGTCTCTCCATCTCCTGTGCTCACATCATAAAGTGTCTTCAGCAACATGGCCTTACTGACCTTTCCTGGTGTACAACTGACATTAGTGGCAATAGCCTTGATTAATTTGAGGACCTCTAGGATCTGTCTGGTCAACAGCTCATGGGGGTGGGGGGAATCCACTCTTGGTACTGGAATTTTTACTTAATATTTGTACAGTTTTGAGAGTCTTTTTTTTTTATTTTCACACAGGATTAGGCTGTTGTAGGCTTTTCCCAACCATCCTGGTGGAGTATCATTTGTGTCTTATCCAACCATAAAGCTCCTAAGAATCTTAGAGCTGTAGCTGGCCTTTGTTTCTTCAGGTATACTTGCTGTCTCTCAAATGGTTTTCATATCTGTAAAACATTCAGAAGTTAACATTATATATTAAGTCAAACATAGACAAGGTCTAACACAGTATGCAAAAATTTTATCCATTTGTATTGTTTTCTCCACAGATCTCTGTTGGGTACCACAGCATGGATAAGAGGCATTAACTTGGTTAGTTCTTTTTTATCTGTAGTTATTCCCTTGGAGTCATTCTGCATTCTGGGGATTTTACATGGAGCTTCTCTGTATCTTTTTATCCTTGATAAACTCATGGGTGCTGGCTCAAGTTGCCTGACCCTACACTGGGATAAGGAGGCAGAGGGTCCCTCTTGTCCCATTGCACCTGTTGGTTCCCCTAGTCAGCTATGCCCTGGGTCTGCCTCCTAGCTGTGGCTATATCTGCCATCTCTCCATTGACAATACCTGGCTGTTGGGGGGAGGCCCTGGTGGGAAAAACTGCCTCCACCCCTAATGTAGCCTTTCTCAGGAGAGAAATGTACCTTGTTTAATCTTTGGTCATCCTTAACCACCCCTGGGACAGTTTTTATCCTTTGTATGCCTTTTGTGAACTGTTCCTCAGGGTTTAAAGCCTTCCAGAAACTCCTTTATACAGGATGGTTTTTTTTTTTTTTTTTTGTCAATTTTTTTCTTTAGGAGCTTGCACTAGACATAAATCTTGCCATATTTATCTTCAGGTAACCCAAATAGACCTCTTTTTCTGCCTTGCCTTTTTTATATCTCTTGTTTGCTCTATTATTTTACAGCTGGTTTGAGTCACTTAGATCTGCCAAAGCTTCCCTTACTTTACAAAGATCCTGTCTCATTAAGGAACGTAGTAAAACCATTAAAGCTCATACCATTCTTGAGATCCCTGTTTAATTAAGCTTTGTAAAAATCTCTGGTGAACACAGTCCTATCTCGCCCAGAAAACTGGGTATCATATATTGCTTTTTTATATGGAGTCTTTTAGGATTCAGACATTCAGCTGTTACTGGTTCTTTTGGAAGATATGCCTATCCAACAGTAGGTTTTAGCCACAGTCAAACAAATCATGAAGCAGGTGGAAGTTTCCACCATATTAACTAATAAGAATGAAAACAGACTGCAGGAAGCATGCAAAGGATGCTGATGATCAGCAGAAAGCAGAGAGCAGAGTGAAAAGATAAAATTGTCCATGACTTAAAGATAGCAAAATTGTAGAGAAACAAAACAATTCATCTGGGCATGATGTCTTAACCCCAGGGGATCCTGGAGGCAGAGGATCACCCACAAATTGGATGCCAGTCTAGGCTACATGAGACCCTGTCTCAAAACAAACAAAAACTTACTGTTGGGGAGAATTTTTGGGGGAGGGGCAAGGAGAAGCAAAAACATACCTGATTCAATAATTTGGAAATTGCTGGGTGTGGTAATACATGCCTTTAATCCTAGCACTTGGGAGGCAGATGCAGGCTGATTGCTGTGAGTTCCAAGCTAACCTGCTCCACATGGGGAGTTCCAGGCCATCCAGGCCTATGTAATGAGGCTCTGTCTCAAAAACCAAGCAAACAAACCAAAAAACCCTTTGCTACTCTATGTGAGCAAGTGCTGGTAACCAGTACCTCTTATTTGGTCACAGTTTAAAATGACATTTTTTGAAGCAGCACCCTTCCACCCCAAACCTTTCCCCATTTATTTTTACTGCCTGTTTCAGTCACATTGGAAAAACAAACAAACAAACAAACAAACAAAAAACCCATCATTAATAGCCCAACACAGTGGTCTATTACTGTAATCCCAGCATTAGGAAGAATGGTCAGGAGTTAAAAGTCATCTGCTACATAGCTGGAAGTCAGCCTGGGCTATAAGAGCTACTGTCTAAAAACATCTAAAAACAAACAAACAAACAACTCCATCACTGAAAGAAACTAAAGAAAACTAATTAAGAATCCATCCATATTCATATGCTGGAATACCTAACATCATCAAAATAGTAATATTTCTCAAATTAATATACAGATTTTATATAATTAGTAGCTTCTTCCACCTTAGGCAGAGTTGGAAAAGTAGACTTTAGAATTGGTACAAGATTACAGTGGGGCCACATATTGCTAAAACAATCTTGAAAAAGAATTTCCAAGTTAGAAGACTCCCATTTCCCCATTTCAAATCTTTTATAGTAATCAAAACTGTCATAATTGCATAAAGGTAGACATAGTTGAAGAAAATGAATTGAGAGTCAAAACAAAACAAAACAACCCCCCGACCCCCCCCAAAACACCCAAACCCTATATACATATGTCTACTGATTTTTCAGCAAGAATGTCAAGACAATTCAATGGAGGGTTAAGGAGAGTGTTCTGGGACAGCTGGATATGGCCATACAAAGGAAAGAATTTGAAACCAAAGTACTATATTTTAAAAAGCTAAGGTAAAAATGGATTAAAATGGGTGGAAAGGCAGTGTGTGTGTGTGTGTGTGTGTGTGTGTGTGTGTGAAGGGGTTAGGGAATGGGGAGGTTGCTCAGTGGTGAAGAACAATGGCTGATCCTACAGAAGACCAAGTTCAGTTCCTAGTACGTATGTAGCAGCTGGCAGCTCACAACTGTCCATCACTCCAGTTCCAGGAATGCCCTCTTTTGGCTTCTGTGGGCACTACAAACATTTGGTGCACTTACATACATGCAGGCAAAACACTCAGACATAAATTATTTTTAAAAAAATGGATCAAGACATAAGCATATAGCCAAGGTTATGAAACAAGTTGGACAAGATGGTACTCATCTGTAATCCTAACACTTGGGAGGTATAGGTGAGAGTATCAGTTTCAAGACCAGCCTTTACCACATTAGGGAATCTGAGGTTAGCCTAGACTACTTGAACTCTGTCTCAAAAAACCAAAATAGAACAGCAGCAACAACAACAAAAACAATCCCAAAACTCAAAAACAAACAACAACGAAAACAAATAGTGAACCTTTTAAAAGAAAATATAGATTGCACAGGGTGTGATGGTACATTCCTTTAATCCTAGAACTTGGGTGTTGGAAATTAGGATGGCTTGCCTTTGAACAAGTAGAGCCTGAAACTTAAAGATCAGGCCACAGCCTATGCCTGTGGTAAAAATTCTGAACATAGCGTCTCAGGACCCTGTCATATGGAACACTATATGACTAGGAGAAAGAAGTTTGCCAGGTTAAAAGTGTACAGTCCCCCTTGCCCTGAGGAAAAACATCTTGGCCAACAGCCCTTAGCCTACTTCCCGTTTTAAACAAATAACCCTCAACCCACACTAACAAAAAGAATTGGCCAGTTTAAAAGTTTACTATGTTCTTTGTTCTGGGAAAGAAAACATCTTGTCCAATAAACCATCAGATATAAACAAGTAACCCTGAGTAAAGTTTAAATATCCTGCTTTACAAATAGCTTTAACTTATGCTAGCTAAAAGTTAAATGTCCTGTTTTTTTTTTTTTTTTTTAATCTGATTGTACCCTGAAGCTTCCTGTGCAACTGCCAAACCCCATGTAACTGTTGGTTCTTTCTTCTGTATATAAGCTTGCTGAACTTCTGAATAAACGACTTGCTGCACAGACACAAGTTCCAGAGTCTGACTCTGCGCCACTGATCTCACCTCCTGGAGCAGGACCCTCACACCCGAGAGGCAGAGACAGAAGGATATCTGTGAGATCAAGACCATCCTAGACAACATAGTGAATTCCAGGCCAGCTGGGACTACAGGGAGTTCTGTCACAAAAAAGAAAGAAAGAAGGAAAGAAAGCACAGATGTAAATTTTGTTACCTTAGACTAGGCAACGGTTTCTTAAATATGATACTAAAATCATTAATAAAAAAACAGCCAGGGGGCTGGAGAGATGGCTGGGCCATTAATAGTACTGATTGCTCTTCCAAAGGAGCTGGGTTCCATTCCCATTACCAACATGGTGGCTAACAACTGTCTGAAACTTCAGTTCCAGGGGATCCGAAACCTCTTCTAGCCTCTGTGGGCACTATATGACATGAGTGGACTTATATACATGTAGCAAAACATTCGTACATATAAAATAAAAATAAATAAATAAAAATTTTAAAAAAGAGGCAGGAGTGGTGGTATAGACACGAAATTCCAGCACTTGGAATGTGGAAGTGTTAGGTTTGAGAGTTTGGGCCACCCAGGACTACATAGCAAGTTCAAGTCCAGCCTGTGATACATAGAAACCCTGTCTCAAAGCAAAATAGGAAACAAGAAAAACCCAAAAGGAAAAAAAAATTAATTGGACTTGGTTGCAGTGGAGAGATGCCACATTATGGTGGTGCCTAAGCAAAGACAGCCTGGCTCTTAGCAATCATGAAAACCAAGAGCAAGCCACATCCATCTTGAGACCCTCCCCATTCTATCTCACAGAATTGTTCCCTTTAAAAAATTAGTTTATTTTATGTACATATGTGTGTACCTGACTGTATGTATGTGCACCTGTCATAGTCATGCTAAAGAGCTAGAGACCAGTACTACACTTAAGCCAATAGAAAGAGAAGGGAGTCTGTTATTGATTAGTGTGTGACTGAGAGTGGCTAGTGCTTCAGAAAAAAAAGTTCTCCATGCTGAAGCTTAGGAGTACAGAGTTTATAAAGGTAAAAAACCACAAAAATCATCACAGTTTGGAATAGATGGAGGTCAGGGAGACCTTGATACAGCAATTATTTTGGCTATGCATAGAGATTATTTACAGTATTAATTTTGGAGTTTTTTTTTTCTATTCTGTGATCAGGGTTGTGGAGAGGTCCTGGACATCATGTAGCTGTCTGGAGGATACTATTAGCCAGGAAACATGCCAAAGCAAGGGAAGCATGCCAAAACAAGCACAAACTGGAATCATGATCGACCTTCTGATACTTTTCATCATGTGCATGCAGGCAGTTGTTAACCACCTTGTGGAACTAAACCCAAGTCCTTTGGAAGAGCAACAAATACCCTTAACCACTGAGCTGTCTTTCCAGCTCCCAGAACTGTTCTCTTGAACAAAGGACTTGCTTTCTCATTGTTGAAAAAGTACATCTAGCATAATAAGGAATTGAGGATTTTCCCTTTCTGACTACTACTGACCCAGAGCAGCACACACAACAACAAATAGCTATTATCAATCTAATCCAATCTGTTGGTTTCAGCATAAATGGGGATGATTCATTGCTTGATATTTTCACAACATGCACACAAACACACATTTATTCTGGGTCAGAGGCAAGGAAGGATAATGAGAGATTAAAGCTATATGTTCATGGGCTGGAGAGATGGCTCAGCAATTAAAAGCACTGGCTATTCTTGCAGAGGACCCAGGTTAAATTCCCAGCACCCATATGGCAGTTAACAACCATCTGTAACTCCAGTTCCAGGGGAATTTGATGCCCTCTTTTGACCTCCGTGAGCATTGTATGACACTGGTACACTTACATACATGTAGGCAGTACACTCATACACAATAAATAAAAAATAAAATATATTTAAAAATAAAGCTATATGTTTAGGTTACAAGAGGAACCCAAGGCCTAGTAAGATTGTTTACATTTTATGCAAGTTAATATAGTGTTAAATGATCTCAAAACATAAGACTAACTTTGAGTCCAGGTGTGGTGGCCAATGCCTTTAATCCCAGCATTTTCACTCTGAGGCAGAGGCAGGTGGATCTCTGTGTGTTCCGGGTCTACATAGTGAGACCCAGTCTCAAAAAACAAACAAGTAAAAGATTAACTTTGGGTCATTCCCATACTTGGTAAAAATAAAACAATTTTGAGTTTCAAAGGCCATTCTATAGAAAGCAAAGATAGCCTACTGAATGAAATCAAGAGTTTGTAAACCACGTGTTTGATAAGGAATTTGTATCTAGGTTATACATATTGGACTCTAACAATACAACAACAGACAGATGAGAACAGGTAGAGCCTGGTCTTTATTACTGCATATTCAGTGAAATAACAGCCCAACCTTGTATGATTCTAATTCTCTCTCTCTCTCTCTCTCTCTCTCTCTCTCTCTCTCTCTCTCTCTTTCTCTCTCTGTTTGTTTTGAGACAGGGTCTCCCTGTAGCCTCAGCTGGCCTGCAAATTTTAATCCATTTTAAGAAAAATTCTATTTTATGTGTATGAGTGTTTTGCCTGCATGTATGTAAATGCACTACATATGTACAATAACCAGGAGGCCAGAAGAGGGTGTCAGATCCCCTGGAATCAGAGTTATGGACAGTTGTTAGTTGTCATGTGGGTGCTAGGAAGTGAACCTGGGTCCTCTGCAAGAGCAGCTGCAGACACACTAGAGCACGAACTTCATGAAACTGTTACCACATTGGACCATGGTATTTGGGTTAACCTAAATTTGTGTCCTGGAGCCATGGTTACTCATCCTGAGGTCACCAGGCTTTAGAATAAACTTCTTTTTCCCCTTTGATGTGAGTGCTGCGATTTTTGCATTGTCAATATCATTGCCAAGAAAGAATTATTCCACACTATTTATATGAGTAAACCACCACCACACCAGGAAGCACAAGCTGATAATTTATTTGTGCCAATAAAAAAATGTTACCTTAAAATATACGAGATAATGCTGGAAACATCCCCCTTGCACCAGCAAGCCAGCCCATATTTGCCTTTGAATGAACAGATCCAATGTCTGATGAGTCAAGCCAGTTGACCTGGACACAGCGGCTACTCCAAGGGTTTAAAAATCCCCCAGCCTTATTTGGGAAAGTCCCACAGAAAGACTTGGCAGGGTTTGGGTATCTCACCCTGACTCAAACCTGTTCCAGTATGTAGTTGATCTCCTCCTGGCTGAAGCCAACTCAGACACCTGTTTAAAGGACACTACGGACTTACTTCAATTGCTCCAAATGCTGGAGTATCATGTCTCTGCAAAGAAAGCTCAATTCTGCCACATGGAGGTCTCTTATCTAGGGTACAAGCTCACACAAGGTAAAAGGATCCTTAGTGCTCCCCAAAGGAAGCCATCCTCCAGATCCCCATACCGCAGACTAAGAAACAGGTATGCAAGTTCCTGGAGGCATCTGGGTACTGTAGACTCTGGTTTGCTGAAATAGCACAGCCCTTCTAGTCAACCACCTCAGGAGACCAGCCCTTAAATTGGACTAAAATAGAACAGGCCTTCCAAGCATTGAAGCAGACACTAACTCAAGCCCCAGCTTTGGCTTTGCCCAGTGTCACTAAGTCACTCCACCTCTTTGTTCTTGAAACTCAGGGCATTGCAAAGTGCATTATAACTCAGACACTGGGACCCTGGCAGAGGCCTGTGGCACATCTGTTCAAACTCTTAGATCTGGTGACCTCAGGATGGCCTACATGCCTGTGTGCTGTAGATACTGTCACTCTACTGGTAAAGGAGGCTGACAAGTTCACTTTAGGCCAAGATCTGGCCCTCACAGCCCCTCATGCCATGGAGTCTCTCCTTAGAGGAGCAAATGGCCGATGGATGGCAAATGCTTGAATTACTCAATATTGGAGTCCCAGCCCCATCTCACTGTCACTACCATAAAGAGCCTCAACCCTGCTACACTGATGCCTGATGACAACCCTAAAGTCTGTCTCCATCACTATGAAAATCTGTTGGACATTTCCCAGGCTGGTCAACTGGATTTCTGGAACATCCCCATCTGATGCAGATGCTGATCTTTTCACTGATGAAGGCAGCCTGGTTGCCAATGGGATCAGAAAAGCTGGAGTGGCAGTGACTACCCAACAGGACATTATTTGGGCCCCTCGCCCTGTACCAGGGCATCTCCATCCTAAAGGCTGAACTGATTGTGCTCTCCCAAGTGTACTGAGGAAGACAAATGGGTAAATATCTAGAGAGGCAGTAGGTATGCCTTTGCTACTCTGCATCCTCATGCAGTGATCTACAAGGAAAGAGGACTCTGACAGTCGAAGGAAAGGCTATTAAAAACAAAGAAGAAGCTGAGCCTGGGGGCTCATGCCTTTAATCCCAGCACTCAGGAGGCAGAAACGGGCAGATGTCTTTGAGTTCAAGGCCAGCCTGGTCTACACAGTGAGTTCTAGGCCAGCTGGGGGTTCAGGGAAACTGTCTCAAAACAAACAAACAAACAAACAACGAACAAATTTTGGCTCTCCTTGAAGCTATCATAGAACCCCTGTACTGCCTTGTGTCTTACTTTCCCTGACCGGAAGCTTGCTCTTCAACCAACCTACACTCAGGAAGAAGAAAAGGCCTGCCCTCAGAGCAGAAAACGGGATCCAACAAGATGGTGGATTTTGCCAGACTTAAGGATCACTCTCCCTGCAGCTCTCAGATTTCTCCTGGTGGATCAGCTTCTTTGGACCACCTATCTGGGTGCTACAGTGTTGACCGAGTTCCTGTCCTCTAGATACCAGATCCCAGGTGGCATCATAATGCCTCTCCTGCTTGCATGTTGACCCTAAACAGGGCACAAAAGGCCTCCCCATTGACCACCTGAGGGGACTGGTCCCTGGAGAAATATGGGAGCTCAACTTCACTGAATTAAAGCCGTTTTACACAGGGTATTGATATCTGGTGGTATTTGTAAACACTTTTTCAGGATGGGTAGAAACATTTGTTACAAGGAAAGAAGCTGCCCTGATGGTGGTCAGGAAACTCTTACATGAAATTATCCTAAGTTTGGGCTGCCTCAGTCAATTGGCTCAGATAATGGTCCTGCTGTCATTCCCTCCATAGCTCAGAGGCACTTAATACAACTTAGAAACTCCATTGTGCCTACTGACCTCAGAGCTCTGGGCAAGTTGAATGCGTGAATGGGACAGTTAAATCCACATTCTCTAAATCAGTAATGGAAACTGGCGTAAACTGGCTCAACCTCTTGTCTCTGAACCTCCTCTGGGCAAGATGCATCCCTTATAAGGCAGATTTTACCCCGTATGTGATCACCCCCTTGTTGCCCCACCTGAAGAACCTCATTATTGAAGAGATTAAAAATCAATATTTTTCCCCCAGTTAATTATTTAATAACCACATACTTAGAAGAAGCATTTCATTACAACAGCATTGACATATTCAATAACAATTTTCTGAGCTAAGATCCATCTTTTTCAAAATTGGCTGTAAATTTTTAGGTTTACAGTTGAATTATTACAGTTATACAATATTGTACTCAGTATAAACCCTATAAGACATAAAATTAAATGAGGTTTTAACCTTTAAAAATGATCTCCATTTCATTATTAAAATACACAGTTTCATACAGAAAAATCCTTTTTCAATGCAATTGACATTAAGATGTTTGCACATGTGTTTCTAATCTCTATATATCTGATTATTACCAGTCACAGTCAGTTACTTTCTGAGTTCCTTGGTATCTGAGCATGGCTATAAAGTCACCAGGTAGATTTCAATGGTAATGTTTTTCACATCTACTAATTAACATGAAGCAAATATTTATGCTTCTTCCTTAAATATAACTCATTTTTTAATTTGTTGATTTTGTGTGTGTGTATTTCATACAGAACATCCCAAACAATCTTATTCATCTATATACCCACATTCCAAATGACACTCTCCCATAGCCTCCCCCCACCACTGGAGCCCATATACTCTGTCATCCCTGTTACTGTGCACTGTGCTGTTGGCGCCCCCAGCCGTTCCCCACTGCTTGTCCATCCTCTGAATCTAGTCAGCCTATCTAGAGTTCCTTGTTTTAGGAAGATTATCTCTTCCTCATC
>NW_008328349.1:492161-492629 GCF_000622305.1 Nannospalax galili
CAGTCTGGTACTTTTAATTACTGTGTGCCATGTAGATAAATCTTGGGCAAAGACCAATTGTTCTCAGATAAATCTTACCTAGGCACACATTTCTTTATCTGCTATGTATAATTTGTCAGTAGGTTGTAGGAGTAATATGGTTCCCTCTGGTTTTCAAAACTAGCTAGGCATTATTTATCTCTCTCATTGTCTCACCCCACCACCATGGGTTTCCCACTTAAGGTGCCCCCATTTCCCCCCTTTCCCCTTAATAATATCCTTCTCCTATGGTCCTACCACTCTTGAGCTCCTTCTTTCCCTTCATCTCCTAGGTTCCTTGTATACCCCCACCCATAAACTAACCCAATTTTTACCCATATCTCCCTTATTAAGGCCTATTTCCTATTGTTCTTCTCTTTCAGGTTCTTTCTTTTCCTTTACCTCCCTGTTTCCTTTCCATTATCCTGATTCTTGAAGTTATGTCGGAAT
>NW_008328349.1:493289-496378 GCF_000622305.1 Nannospalax galili
TCATTCTGTGAGTTTTCTGTTCGCTTCCCTGGTTGCCTCCTTTGATGTGCAGAAGCCTTTTAGTTTAATGAGGTCCCATTTGTTGATTCTTGACCTTGTTTCCTCAGCAATTGGTGTCAGGTTTAGAAAATCCTTTCCTACACCTATATCTTGTAGGTTTTCCCCAATGTTTTCCTCTAACAGTTTCAGAGTTTCAGGCTTTACATTGAGGTCTTTGAGCCATTTGGAATTGACTTTTGTGCAGGGTGAAAGATAGGGGTTTAGTTTCATTCTTCTACAAGTGGAGATCCAGTTTTGCCAGCACCATTTGCTGAACATGCTGTCTTTCTTCCAGTGAATATTCTTGGCCACTTTGTCAAATATCAGGTGGCTGAAATTGTATTTACTCATATTTTGGTCTTCAATTTTGTTCGATTGATCTATGGGTCAATTTTTGTTCCAGTACCATGTTGCTTTTATAACTATAGCTCTGTAATACACCTTAAAATTTCGTATAGTAATCCCCCCGGCATTGCTCTTAGTGCTCAGGGTTGTTTTGACTATCTGAGGTCCTTTGTGCTTCCATATGAATCTTAGGATTTTTTTTCCAATTCTGTGAAAAATGTCATGGGGATTTTGATTGGCATTGCATTGAATGTATAAATGACTTTTGTTAGGATGGTCATTTTCACAATATTAATTCTTCCAATCCATGAGCATGGGAGGGCCTTCCATCTTCTGATGTCTTCCTCCATCTCTTACTTTAATGATTTAAAATTTTCATTGTAGAGCTCTTTAATGCTTTTTCAGTTTTATTCTGAGATATTTTATTTATTTTTGTAGCTATTGTGAACACGAGTGTTTCCATGTGTTCTTTCTCTGATTCCGTGTTATTGGTGTATAGAAAGGCTACAGACTTTTGTAGGTTAATTTTGTAACCTGCCATTTTACTGAACTTGTTAATAATTTCCAGGAGTTTTCTGGTGGAATTTGTGTTGTCTCTTAGATATAATATCATATAATCTGCAAATGGATAATTTGACCTCTTCTTTTCCAATTATTACTCCTTTAATTTCCTGCTCTTGTGTTATTACTCTTGCACGAGCTTCAAGCACTATGTTAAACAGAAGAGTGGAGATAGTGGACAGCCTTGTCTGGTTCCTGATTTCAATGGGAATGCTTCCAGTTTTTTTCCATTTAGAATGATGTTGGCTGTGGGTTTGTTATATAGCTTTAATTATGTTGAGGTATGTTCCCTCCAGTCCAATTCTCTCTAGGACTTTGAACATAAATGCATGTTGAATTTTGTCAAAGGCCTTTTCTGCATCTATGGAGATGACCATGTGGTTCTTGTCTTTGAGCCCATTTATATGATTTATGATGCTTACTGACTTACGTATATTGAACCATCCCTGCATCTCTGGGATAAAGCCTACTTGATCATGGTGGATGATCATTTTGAGGTGTGCCTGTATGCGGTTTGCAAGTATCTTGTTGAGAATTTTTTCATCTATGTTCATTAAGGATATGGGTCTATAGTTTTATTTTTTGGTTGTATCTTTACCTGACTTTGGTATTAGAGTGATGCTGGCTTCATAGAAGGAATTTGGAAGTTCTTCCTCCATTTCTATCTTTTTGAATAAATTAAGTAGTATTGGATGTGGATCTTCTTTAAATGTCTGATAGAATTCTGCTGTAAATCCATGTGTTCCTGGGCTTTTTTCAGTCTGAAGGTTTTGTATTACTGTTTCAATTTCTTTTTGTGTTATGGGTCCTGCTGAGTCATCTCTCCAGCCCCTATCCTGCTGTTTTATGAGCAATGGAAGTTGCTGATTTGAGCTCCCCATCATCCAAGCCTCCCTTTCTTTTGGCAACAGCATCCTAACTCTCCTTTCTGGACCACCTCTCTGCTCCGGTATCAATGTGCTTCTCAGAATTCATGTGTTGAAAACTCAGTCCCTAAATGTGAAGGCGCTGTGGTTGCCGGCTGTGGCCACTCTCCTCCGGTTATGGCCGCTCTCCTGCTCTCTTAGTTCCTCTGATCAGTTGTCCGATCCAGACCCCAGGGCTGGTGAGGAGACTGTGTCAGCGGAGCCACATTCAGACACAGGAGACCAGGTTCAGTGACACAGGTCTGGTATATTGCAGGAAGGCACAAGCTTATATAGGGGTAGTGGTCCAATCACAGCACAGCAAGTAGTTTAAAGGTGAGGTATCCAAGGGTGGTGATTAGGGAGTGGCGAGCTCTAGGCATCAGCCTCATGATCTGCCAATGGGAGCAAAATGTCACAAAGCATTCCTTGTGGCTCCAGCAGTTGGGCCGTTGCCTCAAGCCTGCTGTATGGCTGTCAATAAGACTTTCACCCTAGGCTCAAGGCTGTCTCCCACAAGGCCTGAGTTCTGATCTGAAGTAAACTCAGAACTGGAATGGGAGGCCTCAGTTCCCTGGGAACTTGGATGTTCTTCTGCAGTTATTCCTATCATGAGACTGACTGTTCCTTGAACCCTATTAAACATATCTAAGTAAGCTTGTATAACAAAGCTGTGTAGATAATAACATTATAAGTAAAGAACAGAATGTTTAATAAGCATGGAAGGACAGATCCAATTCCAAAAAGGACTGAGCCCTGGGAACACAAAGGTACTACAAATATCATGAAGGTACTGTAAATATCATGATGAGATAATTTGGCTTGAGAAGAACATTTTCTCTTCCTCTTGTTGTACTATAAATAAGGTTGCTTCTTAGAATAAAGCATGCACTGGTTCATATGCCTCTGCATCCCCTGCATCCTGATTTCTCCTGTACCTATACCTCGGAGTCCCCAAGCACATCAGGCTTGAATTGTGGTCACTGAACCGTGACACCTAAATTCGTATGTTAAAAGTATTTGGAGGTGGGGTCTTTCAGAGATAATTAGGATTAGATGAGGGTCACATGATTGCTTAGTGCCTTTACAGAGGATGGGGGATTGTCTTAGTTTGTTTCTTCATTGCTGTGACAAAACACTCTGACCAGTACCAACTTGGGGAGGAAAGGGTTTATTTGTCTTACAACTCCCAGGTCGCAGTTCATCAGGGAGCCCAAGGTAGGAACTCAGGGCAGGAAC
>NW_008328349.1:498027-506159 GCF_000622305.1 Nannospalax galili
CCTGCTTTCTTATGCAACACAGGCCCACCTGCCCAGGGGTGGCAACACCCACAATGGGCTGGGCCCTCCCACATCACTCATCAAGAAGATGCCCCTCAGACATGGCCACAGGCCAGTCCAATAGAGGCAATTCCCCAATTGAGGCTCCCTCAACCCAGGTGTGTCAAGTTGACACTAAAGCTATCCAGCACAGGGATACAGAGCTAGCAAGTTTGCTTTGCCTCACCATGTGCTGTGCTGTGCAGCTTCAAGACTGCAGTCCTCGTCCCTCAGAAATCATTCACCAATGCTCGGCAGATGCTGGCAGGATGTACTTGAACCTCTGGGAGCACAAGGCAAATAAACCTCTGTTCTCTATATATTACCCAGAAAATGGTCTAAGAAGCTGCCCGATCCTGTATTCCACTTTGGGAGGCAGCATCCCTAACTAGGATTCAGTCTCTCATTCTCATAGTCTCTCCTTCCTGCCCCCACTCTGCCTTTACACAGACAATATGCCCTAAAGAATCAGTCAGTTCTCTGCCATGGAGACCTGAGAGGCACTCTTGCTCTGCACATACTGGCTCCCGAGCCTCTGCTTGTCTTGGTTCCCTTTGTTTCCACATACCCTTCTGGTGAGATTCTTTTTTTCTTATTTTAGTCACGGATTTTCTGTCATTTGCAACCACAAACCCTAACTAACTGTGTAAGCTTGCATAAGTGACTTAAATTCTGTACAGTCAGGAAAATGACATTTACATGCATGCAACAGACACAATAAACCTGTGACCTCTAAACTCAGTGAGCTTTGAGAAGACCTTGGCAATTCTTTTATTTGTTCTAGGTCATCTGCTTCTCCAAATTCCTTCAGCAGATTTTATAAACATTTATAATTTTCTCAACCTCCTTTGTCTGGACTGTTCCCGAAAGCTGTCTAGGAGACAGAGCACCAGGTTTTCAGAATTTTGGAACCTGTGATATGTGCCTGCATCATGCTGTCTCAGACCCTATGCTTAACAATGTACTTATGGGGCCAGAAAGATATCTCAGTGGTTAAGAGCATTTGTTCTTGCAGAGGACCCAGGTTCAGTTCCTAGTACCCACATAGTGGCTAACAATCATTCATAACTACATTTTCAGGGGATCTAATGCTTTCTTCTGCCCACTGTAGGCATTGCATACACAGGTACACTTACATACAAAGAAAAGACTCATTCACAGGAAATAAAAATAAATAAACTAAAGCATTTTTTAAAAGAATTTACTTTTGGGACTGGAGAGATGGCTCAGCAGTTAATAATACTTTCTGTTCTTCCAGAGGTCCTGGGTTTGATTCCCAGCAGCCACATGACAGCTAACTGTCCATAACTCCAGTTCCAGGGGCTCCAACATTCTTTTCTGGCTTCTGTGGGCACTGCAAACATGTGGTACACTTACATAGCAGGCAAAAACACTCATACACATACAATAAAAATAATATATAAAATATTTAAAAAATAATTTACTTTTGAAAAAAATCTTTGACAATATTGATCAGTGTTCCTTTACCTTTACCACATCCTATAATAAAGGTAATAGAGTGGCTTAGTGAGGGTTGTGAACTATTCTGCTGCTGCGATCCTTCCTTATAATCTGATAAAAATGGACTTGAAGGTTGCAATTGGAACTTCTTCATCTCCACTTCCCCCTCTGCTTCTCCTACTCCTCTCCTCATTTTCCTCTTCTTCCTCTTCCTCCACTTGTCCTCTGTTGGAGACCACTGCCTTGTTTGAACTCTGCTGAAAGCATGCTTGGCACATGTCACCACCAGCCAAGAGTCTCTATGTTGGCATATAAGTAGGTATGATGACATACAGTTTCTATGATGACATACAGTGTCTATGATGACATACAATGTCTATGATGGCATATAGTGTCTATGATGACATACAGTGTCTATGATGACATACAGAGTATCTATGATGGCATTAGAGTGTTTATGATGGCATATTGACATGCATGTAGTTGTGGGTTCTGAAGTGCAGTATCTCTTTGTTTAGATTAGATATAAAAGAAACTATGCCTTATTTGCACTGCTGTGTGAACATCTGCTCCATGTACCTTGTAAACAGGGTACATTTTGTTGCTAATAATCTCCTGAGCCCCAGCAGAGAAACCTTTGATCTGTCTAACTCTTGTTCTTAGACAAGAGTTGTTCTTAGCATACTTTATCCATGCCAATAAGACCTTGGAAGTTGGAGACTCTGTGTGGTTTGTTCTGTGGAACAGGGAGTAGCTGGTCCCCAGCTTTCTTTAACATTAAAATGACTCATGAATTATGATATGCCACACCATTCCTCTTCTGTATCCACCACCACAAAGTCACACAGGACCTAGCACTCTTCCTCCTCTTCCTCCTCCCCCTTCTTTTTCCTCTTCCTCCCCTTCTCTTCTTTTTTCTTCTTTCTAACCAGTTCTTCTTTTTACCAGTTGGTCATCCGAACTTCAAGACTACACATACAAGCAAGGCAGATCTCTGAGTTCGAGATCAGCCTGCTTTACATAAATGGTTCCAGGCTAGCCAGGGCTACTCTAAAAACAAAACAAAAAAACTACAGTGAGACTTTGGCTTAAAAAAAAAAAAGATCTGAATGATATTTTAATTACAAGAGTCAAGAAAACCTTCTCAACACAAAAATATAAAAACGTAAGTACAGAACTACACAATTATGAATTTATGCAATTCTAGTAATTGAAAAATAGTACTATAGCCAGGCATAGTGTTGCACGCCTTTAATCCCAGCACTTGGGAGGCAGAAGCAGGTGGATCTCTGTAAGTTCAAGGCTAGCCTGGTCTACATAGTGAGTTCCAGGCCAGCTGAAGCTACAGGGAGACCCTGTCTTAAAAAGACAAAAAAAAAAAAAAAAAAAAAAAAAAAAAAAAAAAAAAGGAAAAGAAAAAGGGATGTTGACCAACTGGGAGAGATAGTGTCAGGGCATCAAGGCATCCAGAACCAAGCCTTATCTTTCTCATTGATTTCTAGATAAGGAGGCTTTTATGTATTTTTGTTGTTGCTCTTGGTATTTTCTTCTTCTTTTTCTTTTTCTTCTTCTTCTTCTTCTTCTTCTTCTTCTTCTCTCTCTCTCTCTCTCTCTCTCTCTTTCTCTTTTTAATTATTTTGGTCTTTTTGAGACGGGGTCTCCCTGCTTATTTTTATTTATTTATTTTTTAAGTAAGGTCTCCCTGTAGCCCCAGCTGGCCTGGAATTCACTATGTAGATGAGGTTGGCCTTGAACTAGTAGAGATCCGCCTGCCTCTGCATCCTGAGTGCTGGGGTTATGCCAGAACCAGCTGACCAAGGTGAACAGCACCTGAAAAGGGGAATGAGGATGAAAGAAAAACAAGAGACAGAGATACTTGGGAGGACTGTCAGTAGAGACTGCAGCCCCAGTTTATTTTAGCTCAGTCTTTTTATATGGTAGAACATCAGATAAACACAATTTGCTTAGCCAAATTAGCGTCAGCAGCTCTTTTTTCCTAATCCCTCCTGACAGTCAAGGAATGGTCAAATACTTGTTGTGAATTCAGCCATTTAACCATCTTCCCTAAAATGTCAACACATTCTTCCTGACTTGGCAGAACAATTCGGTACTTGTGTGCAAAACACACAAACTCTTGAGTCAAAGCAAAAGGTCATAAAATAAACAAGAAAGCCTGCCACAGCTCAGTGTACAAAATGGCTGTGCTTATACTAATAGCTCCCAACATCTCCCCCTTTTTTATTTTTTATAACCCCAGAATATGCTATATCCAGGACAGAAGGACCGTGCCTGTCTTAGGTTTTCTTCTGCTAGAGCAAAGCCTTACCTGTCATTGGTATGTAGCTTCCATCAGCTATGCCCTGTCTTAGGTTGACTTTTTCCCAGAAGACCTTATCCGTCTTTGACTACCGGCCTCTGTTAGTGAAGGGAGTGCAATCTCATATCATGCACAGTGCCTTGACTTGCCACAAGGATTTCATAAATAATTTTATTGCCACTGGAAGAAAACAAAGACATAGGAGGAAAAGCATGTTAAGTCCCACTGAACCACTTAAAATGGAAGTGATAGAGGACCATGATGGTAAGGTGGGTCTCAGTCTTTTTAGAATATCTGTCACTCCTTTTGTTGCATCAAAGTCAAGAGGTTTAGCATTCCTGAGATTCAAAATTTCCTGATGTAACATGATCAAATTTAAAGATATGTTTTCATGATGCTATATTCCATGCAGGTGCGCCTTGATTTTGTCCCATTCATATACACTACTATTATATATTTTTGAGGTTACACAGATCCACTTGTTATTTGCATGACAGGACAAATGAGTTCTTATTTTTAATCCTTGAATTTCATCCCCTAAATACTGGACAATTTCATATAGGGCATTTAGCTTATGTTCTAACCTATTATCTATGTCTTCTTGTGTTCCTAATGCTAAAGTAACTTTTTCAGATAATTGATTAACATAAATAGTGGTCTCCACCCCTTGGGAGAGAGCCACTGCAGCAGTTGTAGCAGATGCCAAAAAGGCAATTAAAGCAGCAATCCCTGCAATGATCAATCCCATAGCTCTCTGTGATCTCTCTAAGGCCTTCTCCATTTCTTGTAGCACTTGCAACGCTTTTTTCTATACCAAGGACCTGATACATTAATGGGAATCATACCAAGAGGGTTGTCTAAGAATCATAACTTGAGTTGCATTAGGCAATACAGAAATACAATTAATAAGGTTACACCCAACACAGCTAATATTAAACACCCTATCAGTATTATTAATACTAATATTAATAACCCCTACCAATAGTACAAAAGGCAAACTAACAAATGCCATGATTGAGCCTTTTAAAGGGCACCCAGACATTGTCCTTGTCTTTGAATTAGAATGATTAGATAATCCTTCTGTGCAATTACACCCAGATCCCTGGCCCTCTATGTGGCCCAAGGCAGTACCTAATTTCCAAATGTGTGTCTGCCGATACTCTGAATCAGACCACCCCAATCCTGTTGCAAAACCCTTACTCCAATCCTCTTCCTCTGTCTGAGGGTTCTCCACTGTACCTCCCTGCTGATTCCCTGACCAATGTAAAATAAACCTATCATTACCAGTTACATTATATTTCAAAGGTATTTTTCCCAGGCACTGCCTCCATAATGTTTTATTGCTGATCTTATACTCATGTCCACAGGCAGGAAATGCTTGTGGAGAAGTTTTTCCCACTACTCTATTACCTCTTGGCAGTAGCACTCTGGCTTTGGTAAAGCATCCACCTCGTCCATCAAGCACATGGTCATCTACTTGTACACACCTGGACTTATTATCATTTTTAACAAAACAAATAGGCAACCTGTTCCCGATTTCGAATAATTAAAATTCGTCACCACTTGCATCATCAGGTGTTTTGAAGTGGGCTGAGTGATTAATTGAGAATCATTCACAGTCACTACTATCTCTCTTTCTTCCCATATTGCAGGGTGAAGTATTGATGAATCAGGAACATAAGCCCAGTGTAATTCAGCCAAGATCACTTGCGGGAACATCATCATTAGCCACGTTTGCCGCCTCATCATTCTTTTCCACTTCTTTTTCTGGCACTCGTCCGGTGAACCTCACCAGCCTTTCTGGCAGCAACCTTGCTCCATCCACGTCCTGTGGAAAAACACAAACATGCCCTTGTCCCCATATCAATACAGGGTTGGGGTCATTCCATTGTCCAGTTAAAGGATCCTTCTACCTGACTTGGGCATAGGTATCCTGTTATTGAGGGTGCCACATTATATCTGCTGCAGAACGGTAATTTTTGTCCAAATTCAAAAAATTTAAAATGAAAAGAGTACGATGTAAGAGATTACTTGGTTTCTGGGGATGTAACTCCCCCTTTTTATTTTATGTAATTGTACTTTTAAAGTGCCATGAGTTCTTTCCACTATACCTTGTCCTTGTGGGTTATATGGTATTTCAGTTTCATGCTCAATGCCCAATTGCAAGCAGAAATGCTGGAACTGGTGTAGCCAGAGCCATCATCCGTTTTTATAGCATTAGGTGTTGGGGAACCCTGTTGTTAAGGTCAGCTCCTTTCTCAGCAGGGGCTTCCTGCCTGACTTACCTGGAAAGTGCCTCCAAGCACGAATGTCTGACCCTTTTCAGAACATGACCTTTGGCATAGTTACCTGCAATAAAACTACCCCCAGATTTTTTCTATATGATAATTAGGCATTGCCTTATAGCCAGTTGATAGGATCCCCCTACCACATGTAAATAAAGCATACTATGAGCACCTATCAGCTGAAGCTTTGGCTGCTGTCTCCACAGTATATTTTCCCTAACCCCCACTGAATAAACGGAGTTGTATCACTGAATCTGCCTCCCCGGAAGGGCTTTCTTCCATCATGCTCATTGACCATCCTGAACCCATTCATCGCTTCTTCTCCCTTTGTTCTCATGGGTTGGTGGCCAACAGCCCACGAGGGGAGGGAGAGACCCACAGCTGGCGCCTGAATGTGAGGATTCTGGAACACGTGGAGTTTGTGAGTACCCCCTCTCTCCAAGAGGGTAGTGGCAGCTTTGCCTTAGCCATCCCACCCTTAAGGATCGGCAGTCTCTACTCTTTTTCCTCCTTTTATTTTTGGTCTGAGTCTTCATGTGGGACTGTTAAAGACGAAGGAGCAATTGAGGTTTTCCGATCAGGGGTACCCCCTGATATTAGCCAAAGGCTCTTAGCCCTCTTACCAGACCCTGACTGCCTGCCTGGGTGTAGACAAGACCCCCTAGCTATACATCTTTCTAATGCAAAAACTGGTAATGCAATGACCAGTTAATTGCTCTTAGAGCTGGCCACCAGATCTCTTAAATTTGCGGGCATGCTTGTACTGTGGACTAGGTGGAATCTCCTGAGTTTTTTGTTCCTGGGCATGCTCCCCTAGGAATCAGCATTTCACCCCCCTTTCCTTTTGTATCTTGAACAACACCCCTAGAAACATAAAATCCCCAAAGTTCTAAGGGATTTTCACACAAACTTTGAATTTAACTTCTAAAATAACAAACTTCCTTAATCTGTTTTGTTATCTCATCCCTGGGGCACTCAAGCTCAAGCTTTCCCAGTTAGGTGAAAATTTAAATTAACATGCCTAGGGACAAAAAGGTACTCCGGCTCCAAGTGCCCCATAACGTAAACAAAACAAAGGATTTAAAGCAGCGGGTGGCCGCGGAACACTTAAAGAATTTAAGGCGGCTTGTGCCATAGACAAGTGGTAAAAAGATTTTAAAAGCTATTTATTCCATAAACTTTTTCTTGGGGAAGGGGCTCGACAGAGAGGACCACCCCACAAGGAGGGCTTTCTCCTGTAGTCCTCCACACCCCCACAGGCTTCCCCTTGGGGGGACATGACTTCATGCCGCGTGCACCTGGAAGGTAGCTGGCTCGCACTGAGGCCATGCATGCACAGCACTGGTCATGGCCTTTTCTCCCCCCTCCAGGGGCACGCTATAGTGGTGGCTACTGCAGCCCACAGGAGACAAGCTACTGCCAGCACATAGTTATGTTTTTTCCAATCCAGACTGACAGCCCTCTTCAAAGGAATTCACCATGCGAGTTAACAGTCTTGCCTTAGTTTAAAAATAACATATGGATAAGCAATTTAAAAAACTTTTAGGCTAAAGAAGAACAAATGCCTTTTGTATTAATTTATATTGGTAAATTGTCACGTACTGTTTGAATTCACTAAGATGCTGACTCTGGAGATGGGATTGGCCCTCCCACTTCAGATGCAAGTCTAGACTACAAAACAGCCTAAGAGTAAATACACTGTACAATTGAAAACAGCTAAGGTGTAAACTAATTGCAACAGAGGGTATCACTCTCCATAGTAAAAGTAGTTAATGGGATTCTCTATTTGGTATTTGGTCACTAACACAGGCTAATGTAAAATATATGGTAGATACAAAAATAAATTTAATTACTTAATAAACAACAGGATAGATTTTTTTTTTTTTTTTGGGATCTTCTGCCTAGAATTCCTCAGTCAGTAACTAAAGTGTCATGGTTTTCCTTAATTGATTATGCTAAAAGCTGTAAACATCAATTTGATAATGCTTAAATATGTACCAATTGCTTCTTTGCATCAGTGTGTATGGCTT
>NW_008328349.1:511976-512813 GCF_000622305.1 Nannospalax galili
GGAGTGGCACAGGGCCCAAGCTTGGAGTAGAGAACAGCGGGGGAGATGGAAGGGTGAGCACGGCTGGGGGAGTCAAGGTGCGGAGGGCTGCGTGGTGGACTTACCCCAAGAGAGGCCTGAGGGCAGGAGAGTGGACCAGGAGGAGCATAGATTTTTTTTAAAAAAAGAGATCTTCTGCCTAGAATTCCTCAGTCAGTAACTAAAACATTAGTTTTCCTTAATTGATTATGCTCAAAGCTATAAACATCAATTTGATAATGCTTAAATATGTACCAGTTGCTTCTTTCCACCTCATCAATGTGTACGGCTTTGTCCACCACAGCCATTTTGAGATGAGATTCTCATATATACATATGTATATGAATATATATGTAAAGTACTGCTGGCTTTTAAGAGTTTCTCACATATACATCTGATCAAAAAATTTGTCAAGGTAATTGGTCTTGGTTTTGAAACTGGTTTGTTGTGTCGTTGTATCTAACCACAGTATTTATTAAATGAGACTGTTATGAATGTATAGATTTATGTTTAATACTAATAAAACAATAATTAATTAATAATTTACTAGATATCAAATTGACTTGTAAGTTCTCTTGTAAACTAAAATTGTTAAATTACAACATGGTTCCTATTAAAAATATAAATTAAATTTTAAGGAATGATTGCTTCTGCTACAGGGTGCAATTTATTTTTATGTTTAGATATGTTTTATATAGAATAAACATTTTCCAAGTCTGTATAAACCATCTCTAAACCTTTAAAGGAGACTTGGTTGTTTAAAACCTGCTTCAAGGCTTACAAGGGCATCTCAAAGTTTATACAGCATAATAATATATT
>NW_008328349.1:513235-514346 GCF_000622305.1 Nannospalax galili
CATATATACATATATATATATAATTTAGATTCCATGTTCTTTTAATAACATGATGCTGCACACTACATTCTTCTGAGTCAAACTACCATCTTCATGACTTCAGCTGTGTCCACTAACAAAAGATCATCACAACTGGACTTGTGGACTTAGGTATCTAATTAAAGGAGGAGGGGTAAACAGGGTCATTGGACCCTCATCTGAGTATCCAGCTGCTCTTTCCAACTAACTCTATGTAATTTGGCCCTAATCATACATGGTTTCCTGGGTTTGGGGAGGACTAAAGTATATTATCTGGGAAAGGCTAGGAAGAAAAGGCTTGATCCATGCTGGGTTAAGGCTTTCCAGTGTAAATACTTTCAGGTCACTCATATATCCCAGAAACCCCTCAGTCATCTCTGTAACTAAGCTCAATAAATTTATTGGTTCCTCAGAAAAATTTTAATGTAATCAAACATTGGTATGATACTACAACCTAAAAAGGGGAAAAACATTGCTTAATATCCCCCAAAAAGAATTCTCACAATAGATGGAAAGTTTATTTGTTAATATTATTATGTCTCATGGTTATTAAGAAAGAGAATGGTAAGATAAAAGATGAGAAGGATAAAGGAATGGAGGTATTTTGTTAAAAATAAAAAAGCCTAAGCAAGTGATGGAGGTCTATGTAGGTTTGTTACGATTTATCAAGCATGAAAAAAAAAGATCTTAAAATTTCTAAGGTCATAGCATAGTCAACTAGTTTAAGGATGTCTCATCAAGGTTTACTTAAAAATGTTTGGGTTTTGCCCAAGCTCTATCTACATAGCACATGGTAATTAATGTACCAGACTGGTGTAACTAACCTTGTTGGATGTTTAATAGCCAGATTTTGAGGCCTGTACTAATCTGGTCAGAGGGACTTAAATGGACAATTTTTTGTTCCTTGCCCTCCAAGGTCAAACAAGTTCCAGGGACTATGGAGCATCTCTCAAAGAAATATCCTGTAACTTTGATGAGTCACCTGTCCTCTTGTTCAGGGAGGCCATGGAGACCCCAGAAGATGGACTTGAACAAATGTCCAGTCTGCAAAGAAGAGGGTCAACACAGAGGAAACATTTCCTCCATCCTTCCA
>NW_008328349.1:514465-573182 GCF_000622305.1 Nannospalax galili
GGTTTATTTAGGCCAACTGTATGGCCTTAAACACCCAAGGGGAAAGTATAACCAAAGATTAAAGTCATCAATATACTTCTTTAAGAATTCAAAGGATTACACATCCTAGACATTAGACTTAAGTTCTTATGTTATTTAGACAATTATTTCTCATTGGTGATTTTGTTCCTAATAGGATAGTGCTGCTCAGGTGTAGGACTTTAAATCTTGGTCTACAATACTGTAGTGCTCACCTTCAGCTGAGGGAAACAACTCACTATTGTTTTAAAATGTTAGCTAAATTTGTTTTCTCTCCCCATCTAGAGGCCATTTAAGAGGGAGCTGATTCTAGCCACTCCAACAGTTATCAAAGTGCCTGACAACAAATCCTGAGTTCATCAATCATCATTCCAGCCTTAACAGACAAAAGAAAAATGAGGAGAAATGTGTTAGATGGATGCTTTTGGGAGCCCTCATCAAGAAATTCCAATGGACTTTAATTTGGACATTTTTGGTTCCTTGCCTAAAAATTGTAATACTAACTACTCTTGCCCTTACTCTTACCATTATTTTCCTTCACATCTCCCAGGCACCAGTCAAACACCTTTTTTTTCTCCCTATAATTAAGAGTTATGTAATTTGGGAGTCTTTTAGATAGACCCACTGAAGGGGGTACCCCAATTGCCTCACCCTGCGTCCCTGTTCAGCATGGAAGAAGCCAGAGCAGTCTGCATCCCAATTCCCTATTGGCAACTTGGGTAAGCCTCTTCAGAGGGTGGTATGATAAGAATAGGAGATAGAAATTGGCTAGGCAGCTAGGGTAAAAAGACTCCAAAGAAAAGTAGCCAGTTTCTTTCTTGGCTAAAAGACAAAATGTTCTTGAGCCTTTTAGCAAAGCACTCTGTTCCAAAGGCCAAAAATGTTAAAAGTATTTGTGAGCTCTTATCTCCAAAAGATTTTGGGGTTACCTCTTCAGAGGGGGAATGTTACAATATCAATAGCCCCCTGATTATGTTATTTCGATGCTTGCTCCCTGTTTCATACAATTTCTTACAAATTGCTACCATTGCTAAAATTACTACCAATCAGGTCATGGTCAGTTATCAAACTTTGGATTCTCCTGAGATACATGAGTTGGCTCGTAAAGCTTATGATGACACTTCTCCATTTATAAAACAAAACCAGGGAGATGTGGGGGAACCCTGCTGTTAAGGTCAGCTCCTTTCTCAGCAGGGGCTTCCTGCCTGACTTACCTGGAAAGTTCCTTCAAGCACAAATGCCTGACCTTATTCAGAACATGACCTTTCGCATAGTTACCTGCAACAAAACTACCCCCAGGTTTTTTCTATATGATAATTAGGCATTTCCCTATAGCCAGATGATAGGATCCCCCTAACACATGTAAATAAAGCATACTATGAGCACCTATCAGCTGAAGCTTTGGCTGCTGCCTCCACCCTATATTTTCCCTAACCCCCACTGAATAAATGGAGCTGTATTACTGAATCTGCCTCCCTGGAAGGGCTTTCTTCTGTCATTCTCACTGGCTGTCCTGAACCCATTCGTCATTTCTGCTCCCTTTGTTCTCGTGGGTCAGTGCCAATGGCCCACGAGGGGAGGGAGAGACCCACAATTAGGGATCCCAGCTATGGAAAAGCAAGTTAAGCAATGAGTTATAACATTTTTTGTGGCTTCCCCTGTTTGCACAGTAGCCATAATAAAGCCAGAAATTATATCTATTGTAACAAGTACATACCATTGCCTGCCAAAATCCACAACATGAGTAATATTCATTTGCCAAAATTGGTTAGGCTTCAGCCCTCTAGGATTAACTCCATAATGAGGAACAATTTGTGTATGAGGACAAGATGAACATTGTTGTACAATTTGTCTTGCAGCTTCCCTAGTAATATGAAATTCTTTTCTTAAACTTTGACTATTTTGGTGATGAATGGAATGAGAATTTGTAGCATGGTCTACCTGAGTCAATCCTATAAGCTAATGGTCCAGGAAGACCACTATGTGCTCTGAGATGTCCTATATAGCAAAGATATTTTCTACATTTAATACTATTTTGCACTTGTCCTAACAGCAAACAAATTTTAACATTCCCAGTTTCAATTAAAGGCACGGTTTCAATTTCCTGTAGAGCTCAAGCTACATAATGACTATCTGTATAGAGATTGAAAGGTGTTGAGGCCATGAGCTGGAATACCGCTGCTACAGTGTGAAGTTCCACTACCTGTGCTGATGCAGGGGAACTTTGAAAAGAATAACTTTGCCCATAAATCACATAAGCTGTGTGTCCATTAGAAGAATCATCAGTAAACACTGACACAGCCTGGGGGATGGGACTAACCTTAACTATCTTAGGAAATACCAACTCATGCATATTAGCAAATTGTAATAATTTATCCTTGGGATAATGATTCTCTACCTGACATATATAATTTGCAAGTGCAATTGCTCATGAACCTACATATTGAAACAACCATAGCAATTGCACCTTAGTGTAAGGAACAATAATTTGAGCAGGCTCGGCTCCAAAGTACCGACATGATTCAGTACGTAATTGTTGGACCAAGGCTGCTACGGCCCCATAATAAGGATTAATCACTTCCTTGCCAAAGTACAGCTGTAGAGGTGTGAGTGGTAGAAAAAACAACACATCCAGGGCCGACTATAATCTACATAAGTAATTTGTTGCTGTTCAATAGCATTTTCTACTAATTGTAAAGCTTGAAGAGCATCAGGAATAATTTTTCTGCTAGAGTTGGGATCTGAATCTCCTTTTAACATATCAAATAAAAGCTTTGACTCCCCCTTGGTAAGCCTCAGATGGGGGAGAAGCCAATTTATGTCTCCTAACAACCTTTGAAAATCATTCAACATTTTTAAATTATCCTTCCTAATTTGTATTTTTTGAGGTTTAATTTCTTTGGGATACAGCACTTTTCCTAGATAACTGAATGGAGCTTCCCTTTGTATTTTCTCAGGGGCAATAACTAACCCATAACTTTTCAACCCCTTCTTCAAGACCCCATAGGAAGACAATAGTAGTCCCTTAAGTTTGTGAGCTAGAAGTATATCATCCATCTAGTGAATAATATATACTTCAGGATATAGATATCTAGTCTGTGCTGTAGCGTGAGCTACAAATTTTTGACATAAGGTAGGACTGTTGGCCATTCCTTGAGGTAAAACTTTCCAATGATACCTCTTCATAGGCTCCTTAAAATTTATGGAAGGCACACTGAATGCAAATCTCTTGCAATCTTGGAGAGCCAAGAGAATAGTGTAAAAACAATGTTTTAAGTCCAGGGTAATTTTAAAGGTGTCCTGTGGAATAGCAGAAGGAATAGGCAAACTGGGCTGTAATGTGCCCATCAGTTCCATTCTTTTATTGACTTCTATCAAGTCTTGCAACAATCTCCATTTGCCTGACCTTTTCCTAATGATAAAAATAGGAGAATTCTAGGGTGAATTAGAAGGTTCGATATGTCTGCTATCAAGCTGTTCCTGCACTAACTGCTCAGCGGCTTCTATTTTTTCCTGGCTAAAAGGCCATTGATCCACCCATACTGGCTTTTCAGATTTCCATGTTATAGCATCAGCATGAGGTACAGGTTGTTGAATGGCCTCTTAAAAATATCCTAGCCCTTTCGTATCTAATTTTGGACACATTTGTAACGGTGCCTGAATTCCCTGCCCATTTCTTCCTAGTCCGGCTCATGGAAGTGTTCCTTGATTAAACATTTGCTGTGAAGCCTGCTCATTCGGACTGTAATAATAGACCCCCATTCTACTCATCGCATCCCTCCCCCAAAGATTGACGGGCAACCCCCTCACAATGTAGGGAGTAAAAGAACCTTTATATCCTTCCAGGTCCTTCCAATATAGCTTATCACTACTTTGATACGGACTCTGACTTTGCCCTATGCCCTGCAAATTTGTCATGGGGGTATGCTTCGGCGAGGCTGAGGGTCATTGTTCTTTTGAAATTACAGATACATCTGCCCCAGTGTCTAAAAGTCCTTTAAATCTTTTCCCTTTAATAATTATCTCCAACTCAGGTCATTGTTGACTGATAGCTTGTAGCTAATAAACATCAGAGGAACCAAAACCACCTGCCCCTCTATGTTGTTTTTTACTATTATTGCAACTGTGAACCAGAGGGAGCAGGAGCAATTGTGCCAATCTTTGTCCTGACTGTACTACAGCAAGTCCTGAGGGTGAATGAGTCAGAATCTTAATTTCACCTTGATAGTCTGAATCTGTCACTCCAGGAGCTACCAGAATTCCTTTCATGGTAACACTACTTCTTCCTAATACCAATTCCACTGTTCCTTTTGGTAATGGCCCATACACTCCTGTAGGTATGGTTTGCATTCCCATGTCAGGTGTTAATACTGTGTAGGTGGACACACTGAGGTCCAGTCTTGCACTTCCTGAGGTGGCCCTGAAGACGTCTTGAATGGATATCCCTGCTGATCAACTTGTTCCATAACTGGGAAGATTTGAAATCCATGGCCTGACTCTCCTTGTTTTACCACAGCCCCAATTGCCTATTGTAGCGGGGATTCCACGGTTCTAAGTGGGTACCAGATTTCTGCTGAAGGCTTCTGAACCATGGCAATCATGGGAGGTACAACAACCTTTGGTGGCCTGGGAGGAGGAGGATCTAATCCTGCTACGATAGTGGGTGTTGGGGGTGTTCATAGCCCTTTCCTCATTGCCATCTAACATTTCCTTCTTCAAAGCCTCTAATTGCACCCTTAATTGCTCAATTTCCCCATGATAGGCTTCTCAGATAAAGCAATTAGAGGTGGATATTTTTCCTGATCATACTTAACTGCCTCCTCTCTTAGGTCAAACTCATCTTGAGGCTCAAGAGGTTCCTCTTCTGGCCCCAGACATGGGTCATCATAAGAGGGTGGCAAGGCTAATGGAGCTGGTTATGGCAGAGTGGAAGGTTTGGTTTCCACTTTTATCCAAGCTGCCGCTTATCGGATTCTCCTCTTTAGTCTCAGCGAATGGTCCTTCCTTTGCCTTCTCCGTGCCACAGATCAAGACTATCTTTGACCAAAGCCCACAATGTGAAATCATCTATGGGAACTTTGGAAGGGCCCTCCATGTCATAGTAATCCTGCATTCTCTTTCTAACTTGTATCCACACATCTAAACTCACTGTACCTTGTTCAGGAAACCAAGGGTAAATCTTTTCTACAAATTCTAAAAAATTTACAAGTTGCTTATGTTCCATTTTTGCTCCTTGGGCCCAGAGCATATTCTTTAACATATGTATAAAGAGGAAGCGACTATTTCCTTGCCCCATCTTCTCCCAAGATAAATGCTTACTGCTCCCCAATAGTACTGAGTACACTCACCTAGTTTCTCCAGCGGTGTCCTTCACTTCTTCCCTGTTTTTTCAGGTCCCTGTTCAGGAGCCACCTGCCAGAACCAGCCAACCGAGGTGAACAGCACCTGAAAAGGGGAATGAGGATGAAAGAAAAAAAAGAGAAAGAAACAGATACTTGGGAGGACTGTCAGTAGAGACTGCAGCCCCAGTTTATTTTAGCTCAGCCTTTTTATACAGTAGAACATCAGATAACCACAGTTTTGCTTAGCCGAATTAGTGTCAGCAGCTCTTTTTTCCTACTCCCTCTTGAGGGTCAGGAAATGGTCAAATACTTGTTGTGAATTCAGCCATTTAACCATCTTCCCTAAAATGTCAACACATTCTTCCTGACTTGGCAGAACAATTCTGTACTTGTGTGCAAAACACACAAACTCTTGAGTCAAGGCAATAGGTCATAAAGTAACCAAGCAGGCCTGCGACAGCTCAGTGTACAAAATGGCTGTGCTTATACTAATAACTCTCAACAGGATTAAAGGCATAAGACACCATGCCTGTCATGCTGGCTTTGCTGGAAATCATAGGGATCTGAACTCTGGTCCTCACGCTTGCACTTCACCCATTTAGCCATGTTCCTAGCCCACTTGATGAGTTTTAAGCTGTGGAGTTGAGACACATTAGCATAGGAGGTATTTTAGCCTGGAACCCCCATGTGGCTTGGGGTTATACACAGCCTTCCTTGTAATAATGCACTTGGCAGCCTAGTGCCTTCACCTAAACAGTCTGCACACACAATCATCTCTAAACAATGCACCTAGAAACCTCGGGATCCCCTAGGACTCTTCCACCTCCATCGAGCTGATCATGCTCTCATCTTTGAACAATAGTATAGATGTCTTCATCCTGGTAAATCAAATTGAGAAAGTTTCTATTCAAGTGTATTCCAGGTGTACCCAGATACAAGGAATGGAAGGGCCAATCTGGCTTTAACTGGTTTTGAATGCATGTATAATAAGGTAACATTCTAAAATGATGGATAAATTTTTTTCTTCCCCATCTAGAAGCCTTTGAGAAGGAACTGACATTGATTCTAACCACTCCAGCAGCTATCAAAATACCTGAAAGCAAATCCTGAATCCATCACTCTAGGGTCCAGCCTTGGAAGACAAAAGGAAAATGAGGAGGAACCCAATAGAGGGATGCTTTTGGAAGCCCTTGTTAATAATTTCCAATGGACTCTCATATGAACATTTGAAAATTGCCCAGTTCTTACTTTTTTCTAGTTCTGTCTAGAACTTGTAATGCTAATTACTCTTGCCTTTACTTCTTCACTTCTCCTATTCACAATTTAAGGACTTTCTTTTCCCCTTAGAGATAAGAGTAACAAAATTTGGGAGTCTTAGATAGACCCACTGAAGGGGTACTCCAATTGCCTCACCCTGCATCCCTGGCATGGAAGAAGCCAGAGCAGTCTGTGTCCCGATTCCTTATTGGCAATTTGGGTAACCTCTTCAGAGGATGGGGTGATAAGAATAGGGGGTAGGAACTGGCTAGGCAGTTAGGGTAAAAAGAACCCAAAGAAAAGTAGCCAGTTTCTTGGCTAAAAGTCAAAATGTCCTTGGGCCTCTTAGCAACATACTCTGTTCCAAAGGCCAAAAATTCCAAAAGTATTTTGGAGTTTGTATCTAATCCGTAAAAGATTTTAAGGTTATCTCTTCAGAGGGGGGAATGTTAGAGTAGCCAAAAACCCCATAAAAAATAAATAAATAAATAAAAGAAGAAACAAACAAAATACTACATCTCTAGAAAAATGGAGGCAGAAACAGGATGAGATATCTATATGGAGATAATTGAGAAGGACTGTTTTACGTTAAGAGGCAAGATCACTTACAGCCATGGCTGAGGGTGACCACTTGGGGAAACAGGAAAGTGGCTTGTTTTCTGCCCTCTTGTGTTATGTCATCTTCTTCCAGCTCATTTTACCTTTAATAGTTTCCTCCCTTGTATCAATTTCTGTGCCACTTACAGGTGTTTCTGTTTCCTCCCTCCAATTTTTACATGTGTCTAAACTCTCTGGTTTTTTGAGGAAGTGTCTACCCTGCCTCTCTGGCAGCTTCTCACGGTACAAGTGGTCAGATCTTGACATTTCTCTCCCTCAATCCTACTGAAGCTCAGTCAGTGAATCTTTTCCTGGTTGTATTCTGGTAATTAATCTCCTAAAATTAAGCTAAGATTCCTAAATACTGTTCTGCCTGTAGAAATAATCTCAATCTAAATATTTTAAAATTGGTCAATTTAATATTAGCATGTGGATTTTAATAGAATCTAACCATGTAAATAAACACTTGTGTTTCATGGTGCATTAAAACAAAACAAAACAAAACTATGGTCCTCTAGTAAACCTTTAGAAAAACGCCCCTATTTACCATCTTATGCCTGTGCATAATTGGGCATGCATATGATTAAAACCAGATGTGTTGTGGGAAGTGATGTGCTGTAGGAAAAATGAATATACGACCTAATCTATCACCAAAATGAAGAAACACCCAAACTATACCCCTTAGTAACTAGCTCTTCCCTTTTCTGAGCCCCATAAAAGGAAGCACCAAACAATAATAGGAGTCCTTGAGTATCTTCACTCCCATGGCCCATTGTCAGCTGTCACAATGTAACCCTTCATAATCTGTACTAGGAATTCATACTGAACAAAGTTATCTTGCTACTTTTGCAATTCTATGCGAGCCTTTATTTTCAGTTCTTTGGAGAAGGGACCCAGAACTTGCAAACACCCAAGTGGACCCTGACCACTGGTAGAACAGCAGTAGCTGGACTGGCTGGTTGGAGGCTTGATATACAGGGACACTTTCCTCAGTCTCCAAACAGGGTCCAGTACATGCAAGCAGAAGAAAATTGTTTGTTGGTTTGTTTGTTGGTTTATTTGACCATCTCATTTAGCCCACACGTTCCTTGAACTTGCTATATAGCCTAGGATGACCTTGAATTCTGAATCTTTCTCCTCTGTCTCCCCAGTACCAGCAGGATTACAGGCATGTGCTACCACACCTGGCCTTTCCTTTTCCTTTTCCTTCCCTTCCCCTCCCCTCCCCTCCTCTCCCCCTCCCTCCCTTCCCCTCTCCTCTCCTTTCCTCTGTCTTTTTCTTTTTCTTTTTTTGAGTCAGGGTCTGGCTTGGTGATCCTGTCTGGCTTGAAACTCACTGTGAGCCCAGTCTAGCCTAAACTTTCAGTGAGCTGCCTGCTTCAGCCTCCTGAGTACAGGTTCATACCTGAGTACAGGTGTGAACCACTACACCCAGTGCATGTAGAGAAATTCTGAGTTCAAAGTCCCAAAACTTGTGAGTGCACTGGTAAGTGTAAGGGTCATAGATTAGATAAGAGTTGTCCATCAGCTTGGCATCAGACTTTGCTCTTGAAGAATGCTTAGAATGCCAATGTTTCTGATCTTCGGTATGTGACAAGGTGGTTGCTGCATGTGACTGTGACTGGCTATCAGGTGTTAATAAGAGTTATGAATTCTGACTCACAGCATGGTTACATCACAGAGATGGGACAGCAAAAATAGCTATAGTAGAGATTTCTGTGGGATGTAGCCTCAGTGTCTATGCTTTCTAGAAGGCCTCGGGCCCATGTGGCTCTTAGACTTTTTAAAAGTATTTTATTTTTATTATTTATGTTTTATGTTTGTGAGTGTGTTGCCTACATGTGTACAAGTGTACCCATGCCATGAAATGCCTGAGGAGGTCAGAAGAGGGCATCAGACCCCCTGGAAATGGAGTTACGTATAATTGTTAGCTGCTGTGTGGGTGCTGGGAATTGAACCCAGGTCCTCTGCAAGAGCAACCAGTGCCCTTAGCTGTTGAGCCAACTCTCCAGCCCCAGAACTTGATTTCTTAATGTATTTAAGAAAGATTTAATGGACTGAAACTGTGGCTCAGTTGGTAGAGTACTTGCTTTGTGTGGTGGTTTGAAAGAGAAATGTCTATCCTAGGTTCCAAGTATTTGAACACTTGGCCCCAGATGGTAGTGCTGTTAGTGGAGGATCCCAGAAACTTTAAGAGGTGTGGCCTTGCTGGAGGGAGCATGTTCCTGGGTCAGGCTTTGAGAGTCCATATCCTTGCCCCACTTCCAGTTGTTCTCTCTGCTTCCTGTGTGAGCTTGAAGGTGTGAGCACTCAGCTTTCTGCTCTGGCTGCCACCTTGGCCACCACACGTTCCCAGCATGATGGACTTTTTATTTATTTAATTTTTTTTTCCTGTTTATTTTTGGGACAGGGTCTCCCTGTAGTCCCTTCTGGCCTGAAACTTTATTCGTAGGCCAAGCTGGCCTCCATCTCACAGAGGTCCACCTGCCTCCTGAGTGCTGGGATTAAAGGCATGTGCTACCATGCCCAGCTGCGATGGACTCTCATCCTTCTGGACCTATAAGCCAAATAAACTCTTCCTCCTATAAGTTGCCTTGGTCATGGTGTTTGACCACAGCAATAGAAAAGAAACTAACAAACCTAGCATGCAAGAAGTGATGAGTTCTATCATTAGTCCTGAATAAACCAGGTATGGTATAGGATTAGAAGCAATGAACCAAAATTTACTTGGGAAAGCTTGCTGTTCTAATGGGAAACATGGCATGGGGCTAGAGACAAGTAGTGACAGGAGATGAGTTTATTCAAGTCTAGACAAAGATGGAGGAAACTTTCTGTCTTGAAACCTTCAGTTTCACTGGGCATGTTGATACTTGCGTGCAGTGACAGTACTTGCAGGTGAGAGGATCAGAAATTCAAGACCAGCCTTGGCTACATAGCAAGTTTAAGGCCAGCCTGGGATACGTTGAGTCCCGACCTCAAAACCCAAAATGAAACAAACAAACAAAAAAAAACCCAGAACCCAATGACAACCAAAACATAACAAAATAAAACAAAAATCTCACAACCCTCCATTTGGGGGATGGACTAAGTGTTGTGGGTTTCACGGGGCAATGAAGGCAGAAAAATGCAGACTCATCCCATACTGGGCAGAGTCCTGATTCTCAGAGTTGCCTTTGCAGTTTTAAGTCTGTTAGGCAGAAGTCTCCCTCCATCTCCATCTTTGAAAGTCCAGTTGAATCAGTATAGCAGCATACGCCTACACTCCTCAGCCCTAGGCTGAGGCAAGATTAGTTCAAGCCAACCTTGGATACATGACACCCTTATCTCTTAAAAAAAAAAAATCAAAATATAACACCTAAAAGGATGTGTTGTGACCCGCTGATAGAGTCTGGAACCTGGGTCTAGGAATGACAAAAATCAGGACATAGGGGATGCAGAGGATGTGAAGCCAATACATGCTTTATTCTAAGAATCAACCTTATTTATAGTAAAACAAGAGGAAGATAAAATGTTCTTCTCAAGCCAAATTATCTCATCATAGTATTTACAGTACCTTCGTGTTCCTAGGGCTCAGCCCTTTTTGGAATCTTATCTGTCCTTCTGTGCTTGTTAAACAACATTCTCTTCTTTACTTATAACTTTATTAGCTACACAGATTTATTATACTTTATTACAGCTTATTTTTTAAAGTGGCTTAAGTTTAACAGGGTTCAAGGAACAGTTAGTCTCATGACAAGAATAACTTCAGGCCAAGAACACTCAAGTCCCCAGGGAGGACACATTCTTCCTCCTTACTCTCAGTATGCTAAGAATAACTGAAGCCTCTTGTTCCAGCTCTGAGTTGATTTCAGATCAGAAATCAGACCTTCACAATTCCCCTTTCTTTATTATTTTCAGCCTTCATTTTCTCATTGTGATAATGTAAATCAGTGGCTAAAGTTTCAGCAGATTGCTATTAGTAATGCGAGTCATGATTCCAAGGACACATCGATAGCCTATAAACAGTAAGCATAAAAGTATTATAAAAGTAACAGCAGAAGATCCAAGACTATGTGTCAAACTTTGCCACCACCCTCGGGGATCTAATCCTGATAAAGTATTCGCTAGTACTTCAGCCATTTGATCTATAGATGTTGGGGCTGGTAATTCTTTCAGGAACACATCATAAATCTCCTCTTGTAATAGAATCTCATTAAAGCTGACATTATCAATTTTACCCTGGATATAACTCTCTATCTTATGCCATTCATACTGAGAATCATTATGCTCAAAGGGAGTAATACAAATCTGAGTAAAATTCCAATCACAGATAAAATGTACAGATTTTTGCAAGTCCAGGACTCGTTGCCCTAACCAGTGTAATCCTCCTTGTAACACTACAATTTCTTCTTGGATTTGGGTATTGATTTCAGCTTGATGTTGCCATAATTTATGAGAATCAGCATGCCATGACTCAATAAAAGTGTGCGTTTGAATAGAAGTTTGTATAGCGACTCCAGCAGTTGCAGCAGTGGTAGCCAGGGCTATCAGTCCCAATATAGTGGCAATACTAAGCCCAATCATTTGCTTGGAGTGAGATAAAAGTCTTTTAAAAAAGCGCATAGTAAGCCCTTGTACTGGCCCATTCTCCCAAGGCCTATGCATCTTTATAGTATCCATAGAGAAGAATGCTGGCTTAGTATCATAATACTATCTTGGCTCTTATTAAAAGATACAGATGTATTTAAACAGGTATATAACTTATTATTGTGACATTGTACCCTAGAATTGTTAAATTTTATTTCTCCAATTAATAATACTAATGGAAAATGAACACAGGAGGTAATATTAAAAGAAGCAACTTTACTAAAATTATATGAAGCACGAGAATTCTTTGTTCTTGCAAATGTCCCATTTAATTTTCTAACTGGTTTTAAAGCAGCTGCAAGCTTCCAAACATGCTGCTGAGGAGATAAACAAATATCATTTTGCACTAAGCAATATCGAGGATTAGCAATTCCCCCATCTGCCCAGGCTAACAATTGATTAGCCTGTTATCTTATCTGACATTTTGACAGTATTTGTGAAATTACAATTCTTATCAGTATGATTATAATCTGAACAACTCTTGAGCCATACTCCTAAAGGACCCCAATCTAGCCAGGATACATTTTTCCTAAAATATTATTTTCCATAAATTCCTTTACAAGACAACCAATGAGGTTCAGTATAATTTAATTGATTATATGAAAAACCAATACACTCAGGTAAAAAGGGGAATATTTTTCAGTAATGTATGTCCAATTGGGCCCTACAGACCATGAAGACAACCGAACCATCGGAGTTCTTCTCCGATTCCACAACCCCCCAGGACTAATCCAACTTTGTCTTCTTAACGGGTAGCACAGGGGAGGGCCAAAACACATTATATCAGGAGTTACATACTGAGTATAGTTAAATGGAGTCCCTTCTTCATTTGGATATACAGGTTGCCTTGTACCATAAGGAGGAGAAAAAATATCAACAGGATTAGTAGTAATCAATATGGTAGGTTCCATCCGTGTATATGGTTGCAATAAAGGAGGGTTAGGAACATGAGCCCAGTACATTACCTCTGAAGTAGCTGAAGCACAAGTAATGAGAGCACACATAGCCAAAAAAAATGTTCAGGTGTCACGGTTCGTCCAGTCTGAGTGACCACATTTTGAGCTTTAAAAGCCAAAGCCTTCATTTTCCCTCAAGTTTGTGGAGGATGCCGCGGTGCCCATCTAGGCCACTTTCTGATGGATAACGGGGTCTCTGGTCAATATCGGTTTCGGTCCTTGGCCAGATCCATCAGGAAGGGTACCAGAAGGTTGAGCCATTATCTGTGGAAACATAAGCATAACCCCTTCAACTATTAAAAATCCTGGAATCCAATCCTGACCTATGCCAGGTTTAATCCAAACTTCTTGTGGCTTCAAAGAATGATCAGCAACTTCAGAATCAGAAGTGAGAAAATGCTTATCTGCTCTGGATAATATTTCTCCTTGTGGAAGATTTAAAAAATTAATAATAAAAAGAACTTCATATAATATAACTCTATGATTTTTCCAAAACATATTTCTAAATCATATGTAATCTGGAGGGATAAAATTTCTCCCTTTTAATTTTTTTATAGTTTGTTTTAAATATCCATTTACCCTTTCAACTAAGGCTTGTCCCTGAGGGTTATATGCAATTCCAGTAATATGTAATATTTATGAAACTTTAAAAATTGTTTAAAGTGTCTACTATGATAAGAGGGAGCATTATCAGTTTTTATACAAGCAGGAATTCCCATCACAGCCATACAGGCTAATAAATGCTCAATACAATGAGAAGCTTGTTCCCCAGATAATGGAGATGCCCAAATAAATTTTGAAAAGGTATCAATAGTGATGTGGACATAAGCTAAGTATCCAAATTCAGAGATATGAGTAACATCCATTTGCCATAAACCATTAGGTTTATGTCCTCAAGGATTAACCCCACTAGGCATAGTGCAAAGATGCAAAGGTTTACAAACTGGACACTGATGCACTATAGCCTGAGCCCTTTTATAAGAAATCTTATGATGGAGTGCAAAAATCCACCATTGGCATGTCGAGCTGCATGATCTTCCTCTGCAGAAGCAAAGGATACCAAGGCATCAACCTTAGCATTTCCATATGTTAATGGGCCTGGTAATGAAGAATGAGATTGTATATGTACAACAAACAAAGGAGCAATTCTTGTACAAAGAATGCTTTACAAAGAAAGAAATAAAGAATATAAAGCTTCCTTAACATTGGATATTACAGCAGTATATATATATATTGTAATATATAAGCAACATACGCAGAATCAGTAATTAAATTGCAAGGTTCCTTAAAACTTTGCAAAGCATAAATGACAGCTTGTAATTCATTTTGTTGCGCTGACACAAATGGAGTAAGAAATACTTTATAATTTTTTGAACTTGTCCAATATGCACATTTCTTAGTTTTTGTGCCATCAATAAAAACAGTAAGAGCATTTATAATAGGATTCTGAGCAATAACATCATTAATTACAAAATTGTGTAAAGATAAGAATTGCCAAAGTTGACCAGAAGGTTTTTGATAACTAATCTGTCCTACATAAACAGTTAAAGCAATTTGTAAGTTCTCTGTCATAGACAAAAGATAATGAAAACGTGATTGATTAATAGGGATAATAATAGTAAAAACATCTTTACCTATCAACTGAATAGCACGTTTTCGCCCTTGCATAATTAAGATGGAAATAATCTCCTCATATTTCATCAAAGTTTTAGGAAAAGTATGTTTAGTATAAATCCATTCTAAAGGTTGTTGTTGTTGGGCTAACACTGCAGTAGAATAATTAAAAGTAGTCAGAATTCTCAGATCTATTGATTTGGTTATATAAATTGTGACTAAAAATTTTGACCTTATCATTTCTTGTACATATTGCAACTCTTGTTTAGCAAGAGGAGTCAATTCCCTGGGACTATTTAAGTTAGGATTGCCTTGTAAAGTATTAAATAAATTATGTAATTTATAAGTAGGAATTCCTAATGTAGGACATATCCAATTAATATTCCCTAATAATTTTTGAAAATCATTTAAGGTTTTTAAATGATCCATTCTAATCTGCATAGTCTGGGGTCTTATTTGTTGTCATTTTAACACATACCCTAAATAACGATAAGGTTCTTCTTGTTGGATCTTATCAGGGGCTATAATTAAACCATATTGAGATAAATGCATAGAAATAATATTTATAAGTCCATCCAATTGTTCTTGCTTTAGGGCAGCAAATAACAAATCATCCATATAGTGAATGATCATAAGAGTAGGATACTGAGTTCTTAAGGGCTGCAGAGCCTGAGCCACATACATTTGACACATAGTTGGAGAATTCATCATACCTTGGGGAAATACCTTCCATTGAAATCTCCTATGCGGACCTTGCAAATTAGTATAAGGTAGAGAAAATGCAAATTGTTTTCTATCGTCCTTATCCAAGGGTATAGTGAAAAAACAATCTTGTAAATCAATTATTAATAACTTCCAATCTTTAGGAATCACACTAGGTTGAGGTGAATCTGGCTGTAAAGCCCCCATAGGATGCATAGATAAATTTACTGCTCGGAGATCAGTCAACAATCTCCATTTACCAGGTTTCTTTTTTATAACAAAAATAGGTGAATTCCAAGGAGAAGTAGAGAGCTCAATATGATCTTCATCTAGCTGTTCCTGAATTAGAGACTCCGCCGCTTCCAATTTTTCTGTAAGAGGCCATTGTTCAATCCAGATTGGGGTTGAGGACTTCCATTCAATTTTTATTGGAGATATAAGAGTCATTATTGTTTTCTACAATTGAAATAAAATCAACATATAATCATTTATCAGGAAAGACTAGATAAGCACCTCATTGTTCCAAAACATCATGTCTGATAATACTAACAGGAACATTTAATATACATGGTTTTATGACTGCAATCTGACCACTTTATTACTTATGGATTTATAATCTAAACTACATTTAATTACATTTACAGGTGCAACTTCAACTCCTTTTATATAACACTTCACAATTTGAGTACTCCAAGCAACAGGCCAATCATCTCCCTTTATAATAGTAATATCAGAGCCAGTTTTAATCCTTTGAACTTTTTCTCTTGTATATGAAATTCAATACAGGGTTGTGCTTGTCTTAACATCATAGCCCAATTCACATAGGTGGGGTCAGTACTGCCAAAACCTCCATTCCTCACTTGAGAACTGGTATTTATAGTAATGTATGGTAGTAAAATTAGTTGTGCTATTTTATCTCCTATATTTATTTGATAAGTTATAGGAGCAGTTAATAAAACTTGAATTTCTCCAACATAATCCAAATCTATTACTCCTGGACTATGACTCCTTTAGCATTTACGCTAGATCTTCCCAATAATAATCCCCATGTTCCTGGGGGTAAAGGGCCACAAATTCCTGTAGGTATTCGAGAAGGAATTACTGATGGTGTGATTTGTAAAGTCACAGCTGAAGAAAGGTCCATGGCTGCACTTCCTTTGGTTGCTGAGGAGAGTGAAAAAATGGTGGGTTGTCCTCGGTAATTTGTTCTGGGCCCAAGGTAGGCCCCGCTGGCAGTTTCCTGATCCATCAGGTTTATTCTGATCTTGCCCAGTTCTATTATTTAAAATGTTACCATCTACATCACTCTTAGATCGACATTCCTTAGCCCAGTGGACACCTCACCTACATCTAGGACATTTACCCTGGGGTTTACTGGGCAATTTCTGTTTAGGACACTTTTTTAATATGACCGTCAGCTCCACATCCAAAACACTTCATTTTAGAACGTTGAGGATTAAAACTAGCAGCTAAAGTTTGAGCAAGAAGTTGCATTTTCCTGGTTTCTGATTGTACATTTCTACAGACTCGAGCATAAGCCATGGGATCCCCTGTCTCTTTTATGGGCAAGATAGCTCGCTGACAATCCTCATTAGCATTTTCATATGCCATAATTTTCATTAAATGTTCTTGTACAGCTACCCCAGATACAGAACGATCAATAGATTTTTGCCGCTGAGCTAAAAATTCTACATAAGGTTCCTGAGGACCTTGAATTATTTTTATCCAAGGTCCACTTTTTTCCCCTTCCAGTTGTAGTCTATCCCAAGCTTCCACACAGATCTCCTGCAATTGAGCATGAATTTCTTCAGGTGCTTTAATCTGCTAATTGGGCAAATCATACACCCCAGTTCCAGTCAACATTGGATAAGTAATAGCTTGTATCTGTGCATTTTGAGAAGCAGCGTTCTCTCTAGCTTGAGTAGCAGCTAAATCATAATACCACATAGTCCATTGAATATATTCAGATGGCTTTAACAGAGAATGTGCCAAAATTTTCCAATCTTCTGGGGCCAAATTACCATAATGATTAGACAACCCTAGAATAATTTCTTTCACGTATGGTGATTGTGGGCCATACAAGGCTACAGCTTTATGAGCTTTTGTAATGTGATCAATATCTAATCCTTCATAGTGAGGGGGTTGAGCTATATTCCCAGCAGGAGGTACTCTAGTTTCAGGGAAAGCAAATTTGGAATCTAAGACCTCCATGTCATCCTCTTCTGAATCTGAGGAAGGGAGCATAGCATGAGCAGCTGCAACAGCAACTTATGCTTTGTTTCTTACTTTTGCTATCAAATTTACCATCTTATGAGCCTTATGAAATTTTTTCATCAACGTTTTATATGCATCAGTGAAGTGCTCCTCATCAGTATCAAGATCACTTGAGATATCTGTATCATACAGTGGAGCCAAAAGAAAGACTTTTGATTCCTTGTCTTCTTTACATTTAACACAGTCCTTACTCTGAGCGCTCTTAACTGATGCCACTACTTCCACCTCTTGCACAACTAGATCCTTTAACTCTGGTGGCACATCATATAGATGCACAGCCTCTTGGGATTCTCATAACATATGTACAGAAGTGATAGAAGATTTATCCTGTGAAATTAAATCAATAGCTGTATGAATAAAAGCCCATATAGACCAAAATTCAAAAGGAATTTTTTCTCCTGCTCGATAAGCTTTATCCACATTTTTTCCTTACTTGATCCCATATTTTAAAGCCTACTGTCCCTTCATCAGGAAACCAGGGATTATGTTCAATAACTGTTTTTAAACATGCTTCTAACTGTGCTATAGGAATTCTAGCACCATTAATTTTCAAAATATGGTGAACTGAAGAAACAAAAGGAGTAGACTTACCTTTTCCCATTGCCCTGTAATATCTTACCTCTTGAAGAGGGCTCGCAACCTTATCCGCAGCCTCCAATGGGCGCTCTTTCAGATCCCTGTTCGGGTGCCACCTGTTGCGACCCTCTGAAGGGGTCTGGGACCTGGGTCTAGGAATGACAAAAATCAGGACACAGGGGATGCAGAGGATGTGAAGCCAATGGATGCTTTATTCTAAGATGCAACCTTATAGAAAAACAAGAGGAAGATAAAATGTTCTTCTCAAGCCAAATTATCTCATCATAATATTTACAGTACCTTTGTGTTCCTAGGGCTCAACCCTTCTTGGAATCTTATCTGTCCTTCTGTGCTTGTTAAACAACATTCTCTTCTTTACTTACAACTTTATTAGCTACACAGCTTTATTACACAAGCTGGCTTAAGTTTAACAGGGTTCAAGGAACAGTCAGTCTCATGATAAGAATAACTTCAGGCCAAGAACACTCAAGTCCCCAGGGAGGAAGCGTTCTTCCTCTTTACTCTCAGTGTGCCAAGAATAACCGAGGCCTTTTGTTCCAGCTCTGAGTTGATTTCAGATCAGAGATCAGACCTTCACAAGGATGGGTTGTTAAAAGGTTAGGACAGAGGCTAACAGCTGGGTTTTTGCTCCTTGCTCTTTTTCACAATTTACATTGCATATCAAAACCCATCAAAAGAGAAGTTAAGCCATTTTTTCCTTCAAACACTATTAAGATGGCTTTATTCTCATATAGCTGCTAAGCATTAGGTAAACATATTCATGTTTTCACCTGCTCATTATACTGAGTTACTTATCAGTAGCATAGAAAAAAAATGTTTAGCCACCCCAGCCTCAATTAATGTGAAAGAGAACACCAGTCAATGCCTGACTAACTCCATTTATCCCTCTTTATCTCTGTGTTACCCACTTAACCTTTCCTCTGGGGTCACCTTGAATTCCAGAAACAATAGGACTGACTGATAAATATCTTTCAAACAAGGACTCTAATGATCTCCAAGCAGTGGGGGTGCTGAGAGCCTGAAGAATAGGCTGTACCCAAAGGGAGGCAATTATCCACGATTTTGAGGCCATACCCCAGAACAGAAACACTCATCTCCTGAGAACCAGATTGCTCCCTCAAAATATGACAGTGATAAATGCTTCCTCAGGACCATGGATGAGGCAATTATTAACCAAACCACACCTACACCATGACTGCTTAATTGTGTATGCCTCTTGCCCCCCTGTGTCAATTCTCTACTTAAATCTAAACTTCATGTCTGTGCCCCAAAGATAGACTAGGGCCTCATCATCTGTTCTTCCCAATATGGCCACATTGATTAAATGTGAGTAACAATATAAAAAATGGCAAACTTATGGCTTGGGTGGATGGAGGAATAGCCAATCCCAGGCCTCAGATAAGAATAAGATCAAGATTATATTCTCCTCAATCACATGTGTGGAAATTGTTACCAGCCCTTCAACCTGTGGACATTTTAAATGGCACTTATGCTGGTACTATGTCTTCTTCTGCATCTTACAGTTTTTTTAAGGTCAAAATCTGCAATATTACGGCTTGTGTACACTTCCCTCTAGTGATATTGATAAGGCCCATAGTTATACAAGGGATGAATTTAACTTGTCAAAACTGTTGTTTATATACTTGCCTTAATAACTCTGTATTTTTCAATCAATCTTTTGAATCAATCATGATTTTAACTCAACGAAATTCTTTATGGATTCCTGTGAAAATGTATCATTCCTGGGAAAGCAGTCCTATTCAGGGATTAATTATGTGATTTTTCAAAAGAGTGTTACGGCAAAGCAAATGTATGGTTGGCTTGATTATCACCACTATTTTGGGACTCATCGCTATAGCTGCTACAGCTACTACTGCTGGTGTGGCACTTCAGAAATCTGTTCAAACACAAGACTTTATTGAACGTTGGCATGATGATTCTCATAATCTTTGGACATGTCAGGCTCAGATTAATTCACAATTACAAGAAGAAGTTGTGGCTTTGCAAGGGGGGCTGCACTGGTTGGGAAATAAGCTAATGGAATTGCAGAAAATGATACAATATGTGTGTGATTGGAATTCTACTCAGCTTTGCATTACACCATATAAATATAATGGTTCAGAATATGAATGGAAAAATATAGAATTGTATATTCAAGGCAAAAATGGATAATGTAATTTAATGAGATGCAGTTGCAGGAAGAAATATATGAGGCATTTTCAGAAGAAATACCTTCTGCTAGTTCTGTTGATCAGATAGCTACTGCCTTAACAGATACTCTCTCTGGTCTTGATCCTCGAGGATGGATCCAAAATATAATACATAGTTCTGGATTTTCTTTAATAACCTTGATAATTGTTCTTTGCATATTGTTTATAGGATGTTGATGTGCCTTCCAATACCTGAACCAAGCTGCTCAGGAAAGAAGTGCTGAGATTCTCTTGTCTACCCTACATTTTCAAAAGGAAAAGTTAAATCAAAATAATAAAGCAAGGGGAATTGTCAAGGCCTGATCAGTTCATAACTTGAACCTTGGCAGAAAGTGACGAGCTATTCTTGGCAGACCAAGAATTGGAGGAAGAACACTTCCACCCTGGGACTTTCCCTGTTCTTTGATTATGTGGTCTGAGTTGACAGACTATGCTTCCCTTATGATAGTAGTCTAGGAAACATAAATAATTCTGTTTCAGTTTTGGGGCACAGGGGTTTCTCAGTACTGTAGGCTTGGCTTATATATATTTTAGTAGTTGCTAAGAGTAATAACAAACAGAACACCTTAAGGAGGTGGCTATTCTAAGATACTGTAAACTTTATGAGAGTTTCGGTTGGTGAGGTGATTTATCCTTGGTTACTCTTTGGTTACTCCAGATCTGCTTTCTATATAAGCTTTCTTAATTTCATAATAAACATGCATTGGTACACAATCCTCTGCATCCCCTGTGTCCTGATTTCTCCTGCATCTATTCCCGGGATCCCCAAGCCCTGAGAGGCTTGTGACAAGAGATCAGACCTTCACAAGGATGGGTTGTTAAAAGGTTAGGGCAGAGGCTAACAGCTGGGTTTTTGCTCCTTGCTCTTTTTCACAATTTACATTGCATATCAAAACCCATCAAAAGAGAAGTTAAGCCATTTTTTCCTTCAAACGCTATTAAGATGACTTTATTCTCATATAGCTGCTAAGCATTAGGTAAACATATTCATGTTTTCACCTGCTCATTATACTGAGTTACTTATCAGTAGCATAGAAAAAAATGTTTAGCCACTCCCAGCCTCAATTAATGTGAAAGAGAACACCAGTCAATGCCTGACTAACTCCATTTATCCCTCTTTAGCTCTGTGTTACCCACTTAACCTTTCCTCTGGGGTCACCTTGAATTCCAGAAACAATAGAACTGACTGATAAATATCTTTCTAACAAGGGACTCAAATGATCCCCAACCAGTGGGGGTGCCGAGAGCCTGAAGAACAGGCTGTACTCAAAGGGGGGCAATTATCCACGATTGTGAGGCCACATCCCAGAACAGAAACACTCATCTCCTGAGAACCAGATTGTTCCCTCAAAATATGACCGTGATAAAAGCTTCCTCAGGACCATGGATGAGGCAGTTATCAACCAAACACCTACACCATGACTGCTTAATTGTGCATGCCTCTTGCCCCCCTGTGTCAATTCTCTACTTAAATCTAAACTTCATGTCTGTGCCCCAAAGACAGACTAGGGCCTCATCATCTGATCTTCCCAATATGGCCACATTGACTAAATCTCTCTGTTTTTGCCATTTTTTATTTCTTAACTGACTCATTGGAATGGGTGGGCAAGCCTAGCCTTAGGGTTGCTAGAACATGGGCTTTGGCTCTAAATACCATGGTTACTGCAGCAACACTAATGTCTACTCTGCACTTAGTGCTGTTTTAGGGATAAAATTAATGCATAGAATGGTATGTTAGAAATTTCCAGAGGTTTTGGTTCTGCACAGGATTTGAACAGCTTCTGAAAAGAAAATGATAGAAATGTTGGGAATGTTGGGAATGAAACTACTAGAGTAAAAGAGTGTTACTCACTGTTCTTTTAATCTTAGGAGTAAAGAAAAGTTGAGTTTAGAGGTGCCATGGCTTAGGCAGGAAAGGCTTGGTCACCTCCAACATCTCCCCCATAAGTGATATGCAGCTGGCCAGCCATTGTTACTTGATGACCATGTGTGACCTGAAGGTGGTGATCAAAAAGTAGACATGGTGGGCCATGGTGGCACACACCTTTAAGCCCAGCACTTGGGAGGCAGAGGGATCTCTGTGGATTCAAGGCCAGCCTGGTGTACATAGTGAGTTCCAGGCCAGCTGGGGCTACAGGGAGACCCTCTAAAAAAAATGTAGACATGTCAAAAGATTCAGCAGGACTCAGTGTTACCAACACTGACTCAGAGTATACTACCCAGATGTTGGAGAAATACAATCAGGAAAAGGGCATTGCAGCTCATATCAAGAAGGGATTTGATAAGAAATACAACTGATACTACATATTGGAGAGAAACTTTGGTAGTTATATGCTACAGAAAAATTCTTCAGTTAAGAGCGCAAGCACTCAGGAGAGAGTCAGAAAGCTTGCTTATTCTTTCACATGTGTGCGGTCCCATATTAGAAACCAAAGGTTTGAGATTTTCTGGGCCCAGAGCAACATATAAGTCAGGTTATATAGGACTTTTTACATCATTTAATGGTTGCTACCTGGGCCCTATTGCCCTTTATTTTGATGTACCATGTTATCTTAAGAAAATTCCTGCCTGAATTCACCTAGTCATTATAGTTTACAAAGTAGATAGCACAGACATGGATCAGCTATCTGCTGCCTTTTGATCTACAGCTAAGCCAGGCTAATTTGGCTAGGAATTGGCAAAATGGTCATTTCTGTTTACAGAAATAGATATCACAGGTTAAGTTCAGATATATGTCACTTTTGATCTATACTTTTCTTGGACTAATTGAACCTGGTGCCTCATTAAGCCATTTTCCTTGTTTCATATCTGTATCAATAGTTAGACATGGTAAGTGGAAAGCATCACAGAGCTTCAAGATATTACAGGGCAATAAAACATTATTTTTAAGATATCTACCTAGTAAGTAGAACAAGAGGAAATGTCTAATGGTCTAAGCTTACAAGGACATTATATAAGAATACAGTTTGCTTAGGAGACTAGAGCTTCTTATCAATATGGCACATGAAACCAAACACATCATCTACTATTTTTGTTCAAATCAGGTTAAAAAGCATGAACCATGCCAAACACCCATTGATCTATCCAAAACCAAGGACTGAAGCCTAAATTCAAAATACCAGCCTAGCTATGGGAACACCTTGTTTGAACCTTTTCTTGTGTTCTCTATGGGGCATTCTCTCTACTAGTTTGTTGTGGTTATTGTTCAGGGTCCAAAGACCTCCCTGAATTGAGCACTTGGACACCGAGACTCAGGAAAACTTAACTGCTTTATTGAGACCAACTGGCCAGGGATGCAGGCAGGCTCGGGAGCTACACTGTGACCCAGAGCCATGGAAATGTGGGGTTTTTAAGCACAAAAACCACAGAGCAGGGTATTTCTATAGAAACCGTAAACAGAAGTACCAGGAAAGGGTTTGATAAATCTAGGGAATTTCCAGAGTCAGGTGGAGGGCAGCTCTTTCTCAGAGGACAGGGAGGGGGTCTGAGGGGCACTCTCCTTCAGTTATGAACTAGTTAAAACATTTGCTGTCTTATACGTCTGTGCCCCCATTTTTCTCCCTTTCAACCCATCCTTTAAAAGGAAAAAAATCTGGGGCTGGAGAGATGGCTCAGTGGTTAAGAGCACTGACTGCTCTTGTGGAGGACCCAGGTGTGATTCCCAGTGCCTACACAGCAGCTATGGACCATCCTTAACTCCAGTTCCAGGGGAATCCGAAGCTGTCTTCTGATCTCTACAGCACTGCACGACACAGATCCACTCACATACATGCAGGCAATACACTCATACACATAAAATAAAAATAATAAATAAAATATTAAAAAAAAAGAAAAGAAAAAATTTGGGAGGTTGAGCATAGTGGCGTATTCAGTCCCAGCCCTCAGGAGGTAGGGGTAGGTTTATCTCTGTACAATTGAAGCCAACCTGGTTTACATATTGAGTTCCAGGCCATCTGGGGTTACAGGGAAACCCAGCTGTTACCTGTATGTTAGGTAATTGCACCAAGATAACATAATCAAATTTATGCACTCTCCATAGACAGAGATGAGACCCTGAGGGAAGTGTCTTCCCTCCCTGGTCAAGGACTGGGGTTTGTGTAAGGTTGAGTTGTATGGAAGGAGGAAGAAGGGCTTAGTGAGGAAGCTGGAGGAAGGGCTGAGTGAGGAAGCTGGCAGTAGGTTGTAAGAAGTCATCCCATCTGCTAGGTAGTTGAATTTCTCTTCTTTGTTCTTTATCTGGCTTAGCAGACTCTGGGACAGATGTCATGTGGTAAATACAGTACTTTTCCATTCTTTTAAGACTCAAAACAGGGTTAAGGGAAGAGGAAAGCCATTTCTGAGTTAACAGTCATATTTTTCGGTCTTTCCCATGCATACCTGTAACCTCAGCATTTGGGAGGCGAGCCTGGTGTACATAGTGAGGCCCTGACTCAAAATAACCATAACAAGAAGAAAATATAATAATTTCATTTATAAAAAAACTCTTTTGGGGCTGGAGAGATGGCTCAGTGGTTAAGAGCATTGGTTGTTCTTCCAAAGGAACCAGGTTTGATTCCCAGCATGCACATGGCAGCCAACAACTGTCCAGTTCCAGGGGCTCCAATGCCCTCTTCTGGTTTCTTCAGGCATTGCATGTTTGTGGTGCACTTAACATGCAGGCAAAACACTCATACACATAAAAATAAATCTTTAAAAAAGACTCCTTCATAAGGAATTGAGGAGACTAACACTTTTTCCCCCCTCTTCCAACCTTAGTTATAAGGTTCTTCCTTTAAACAGTGCAGTTCCAAAAGTCCTCAACCACTTCAATACCTAGGCCCACACCTGACTCCCAAGTGCATCTGTCCCCTTCTCCTAATCAATAAACTTACTAACTTGACTTCACTCTGACTCATCCTGCAATTCTTTTCAGGGGAATTAAATCTCACTGCAGTTGAGTAAAGGCCCCTGAGGCTCTGAGGGGGACTCTTTAGGTTATACTACCAGCAACCCTGAGTTGGTGTCCCTGCTGCTGTGACACCACAAAGATACCAAAATCCACAGATGTTCAGTCCTTTATATATAATTATGTGGTATTTGCATATAACCTGGGCACATCTTCCTATGTAATTCTGTTTTGGGCAGAGTCTCATGTATTCCAGGCTGGCTGGCCTCCAACTAGACAGGTGGTCAAGGTTGACCCTGAGCACCTGATACTCCTTCTATCTCCCTAGAGCTGGGATTAGTCATATATACCACCATGCCCGGTGTGGAAAAAATGTTAAAGTAGGAAAAGTTGCAAGAAAAGTACAATAAATTCTGGGTACCTTTATCAGATGACCAATGGTCAGTAAAGAAATTGTTTTTTTCTCTTTCTCTCTCCTTCCCCATCACACTAGGTTGTAGATACCATGATCCTTCTAATAATATATTTCCTTGAAGAAAAAGATTCTCTCCTACAGACCACTGTATTATGACAAAATTCAGGAAATTCAACATTGGTATTGTCAATATGCAGTTCACATGCAAATGTTTTATAACCAATGTTATAAAAAATTAGCTTCTTCCCTGCCCTCCACCCAGTTTAGTTTGCAGGTTTTATAGACTTTTACACATATCTTTTAGCAACTGTTTCTTTGGTGGTTTTAAACTGTAATTTCCCATAATTTACTACTTAGTTACCTATATGCCACAATGTAGACAATTTCAGGAAATTCTTTCCTGGTTAAGCAGTTAAAAGCTGACTACAGAGGCAAATTTACTGGCATCTAGTTAAACATTCTTACAAAGGAATTTGGCAAATAGGACAATTGCAAAGAGGAGTCCCATCAGATTGTGGTATTTCTGGTTTCCTGAGTTCTCCATTGTTTGTTCTATTAGCTATGGTTAAGCATTTACTAAGTAAAGCAGTACATGGCAGTTACTACGTCCTAAAACACAGAGCGATATAAAATCAAGTAAGAGTGCTTGTGTGCAGACTTGGACATGCATAGATTATATATTTTTCCTCTTTATCAATAATGCCTTTCATAGCAGTTCTTCCTCTTTTGCGCATTTCATTCCATTGCTGGGTTCAATCTCCTTTGATCTGGAATAGTTCCTTAGGTCTTGTTTTACATGGTACTGAAATTTAATTTACTTTCATTATGTGTAATGAGTGTTTGCCTGCCTGCATGTATGCATGTGCAACGTATGGGTGTCTGGTGTTCATGGAAGCCAGAAGAGGGCTTTGGAGCCCCTGAAACTAGAGTTATAGTTGAGAGTTAGCTACTATGTGGGTGCTGGAAACCAAATCCAGGTCCTCTGCAAGAGCAGTAAGTGCTTTTAACCACTGAACCATCTCTCTAGCCCCTGGTATTGAAAATTTGAAACTTACAGATCAATAGTCTTGGTTTTGTCTTTCTTTTTTTTATTTTTATATTTCTTATTTATGTGTGTGAGTCAGTGTGTATGCCATATGTGGCCAGAAAAGGGCATTGGATTCTCTGGAGCTGGAGTTACAGATAATTATAAGCCACCTGACATGGGTGCTGGGAGCTGAACTCTGGTCCTCTGGAAGATCAGCAAATGCTCTAACTGCTGAACCATATCTCCAGCCCCACTTTTTTCTTTGTTTTTGAGACAAAATCTGTCTATACACCTCTGAATGGGATAGTACTCACTGGAAACCAGGCTGGCCTTATACTTGAGACAGTCTTCAATCCCTGCCTCAACCTCCTGAGTGCTGGGATTACAGATATGCCCCGCAATGCTTAGCTTCCAGTAGGTTTTCAAATGTTCATCAGTTTAGATTTTCTAAATGTTTCCTTATTATTGTTTCATGTCCATTTTTGACAGAAAACTATTTAAGTGTTAATTGTATACACATTAGAAATTTAGTGTTGAGCTGGGCATGGTGGCACACACTTTTAATCCTAGCACTTGGGAGGCAGATACAGGCAGATCTCTGTGAGTTTGAGGCCAGCCTTGTCTACCCAGTGAGTTCCAGGCCAGCTGGGCCTATAGGGAGACCCTGTTTCAAAAAGACAATAAATAAGTGAATAAATAAATAAATAATTCAACATTTTTTTTCTCCTCCCCCCCCTCCTCCTCCTCCATAGGTGAAAGTAGCTGGAGGATGGATAGGGTTGATCGGGAGAAAACACCAAGACACAGATAAAACTCTCAGCGGGATAGTTTTATTTCACATGGGACATGTTCCCTTCAGGGAAGGCAAAATGTCAGCCCACGGGTTGTGAACTGGGGCTTTTATAAGGGGGCTTCAGGGGTGCTGAAGGTGGGAAGTTTTTGGAAAAAATTAGGTGGGAGTGGGGGTGGAGGGGGAAGCAGGAAAAGCTGGGCTTGTAAAACCTACTCCCTTCCATCTGCCAGCCAGGATCTGGGTCAGGAAGTGTTTATTTTTGTCCTCTTAGGGCTGCAGAAGGCGGGAAGATATTTTTTTAAAAGTTGGGGGGGCAGAGAGCAGGACAGTTAAAACCTGCTCCCTTCTGTCTGTCATCCAGGATCTTGGTCAGGAAGTGTTTTTGTCCTCCTAAGATAAGGGAAAAACTGCCTTGCTGAAGTGGCTCCTGAAGTCTCTGATTAAAAGGTGGAATCTGTTTATCTTGTCTTAGGAGATCAAAGGAAAAGCAAACTGCCTTTTAGAAGAGTCTGCTTCCCTTGACTTCAAAGACCAGGGTGCTTATCAACTCGTTTCCCTTTTCTCAGGGGCTTGGGAAGTCTGTGAGGCCCTGTTGGAGATAGGGAGGGCTGCTGTGGTTTGGAACCCTCCTCCTCCTCCTTCTCTTCCTCCTCCTCCTCCTTCTCTTCCTCCTCCTCCTTCTCTTCTTCCTCCTCCTCCTTCTCTTCCTCCTCCTCCTCCTTGTCTTCCTCCTCCTCTTCCTCCTCCTCCTCTTCCTCTTCTTTCCTTTTTTGGTCTCATACAGCCCAGGGTAGCCTAGCCTTGAATTCACATTCTTCCTTCTTGTACCTCCTGAGTGCAAGATGTGTGACAACATACCTGGCTCAAACTATACCAATGAGAAACTGTGGCAGGTCAGGGACTGTCCTTGGGTGCCCATTAACAGGCCCAGAGTAGCAGGAGCACCACCCTGTACCAGAGAGGAGAGCTTTACTTACAACATTAAGTCAAACTCAGGCAGGATAGAAAGACAGGGAAAATTGAAGGGATATGGGAAAGCAAAGATGTCCCTCACCCTGGGATTCAGTTTGCCTTTCCTGAAGACTGAGAGTAAAGAAGCTTCAACAAAACTGGTAAAACCATATTTACATACAGAAGAAATGTAAATTGTCCTAAATCATCTTCTCTAAAAGCATTCTGTGCTTATCTAGGGTCAGATGCAGGTGAACTCAAGTTTAACTGTGTTAGTGCTCCTCTCTCATCCCTAAATCTAAACAATGTACCTGATAAAACCACCTTAGAATTTCACGTGTAGCAAGAAATTCTCTTTTTTACAGGTTTATTTTTTTAAAAGTTTATTTATGTATATGTTTATGCATTTATTTAGTTTGTGTCTCTGTATGAGTGTGGGCACATGCATGCCATGGTGCACTTGTGGAGGACTCCTACCTTCCACCTTGTTTCTTTTGTTATTTTGATATAGAGCTTGATGGAACATTAAGGAAAATACGAATTTTAATCCTTATGTTCTCCCTCTGTCTCTGTTAGCAAATTTCAGCTGACAAGTTTGTGGTTAGAACACTAAAACAGCTAGCTAGAACTGTAATGGTATGTGTTAACACCTCTCTCTCTTTTTCCTCTCTCTTTCTCTCTTTCTCTCTCTCTCTTACTGGTACTGTTACAGGTTGGATTGCACAAAAACCACCAACACTACTTCAGGAAAAATAGCAAGGTTTTATGTTGAATGGCCGGGCTGTCTATCTCGGGAGTAGATGCAGCCCTGAACATTTACTGATCAGAGTTTTTATAGGATTACAGAAGGCAGAGTTCAAACAGAGCATCTGTGAGCCAATCAGGTTTGTACAACATAGCGGAATTTGAATTAATCAGTCAACAACCAGTTACTGTGCAGGCAAGTGAAACAAACATATAACTTGGCAACCAACTTTGCAATTTTTAAAATTAGCCAATTACCTAGCCATGACAAGCATTGTAACAAAAGCCAAAATCAGGAGTTATCAGATGCTCACATAATAACAGGGTGGTCTTATACTTTGTGAGGTGACCTGAAATAGCAAGTGATTTACAGAAGCAAAACAAGCAGTTAGCCAGATGTAGAATGGCTCAGATTAGCACACTCCACGGTTTTGTGGTTAGACCAGCAACCTTCCCTCATCCCTTTCCTCTCCTAGCAATTTTGTTTAAGAAACACTTGTCTACTCAAACCAAAAGTAACCTAACTGATAAATTTCCTTCTCCTAAATTTGAGTCATGTCTGTTGATTTGCTTTAGTGAGCTTCTGGGAAATTCTGTTTCTGCGTCTCTTCTCTGTAGGATGCCCACCACTGCATCCAGTTTTGTATGTGGGTTCCCATTGGGATTGTGAGGCATGTTTTTCCACACTGAGCCATCTCCTCAGCCCCTAAAAGGGAATTATTTAAGAGAAATAAGTAAAGCAGCTCACATACTTTAACTTAACATTTTATTTTTTTGGTCTTGTTGAGACAGGGTCTCCTTTAGCCCCAGCTGTCCTGGAACTCACTATGTAGACCAGGCTGGCCTTGAACTCACAAAGATTCACCTGCCTCTGCCTCCCAAGTGCTGGGAGTAAAGGCGTGCACCACCACGCCCAGCAACTTAACTTACACTTTACTTAAAGTTTATGCTTTGCTTATCTTTAAATATTGTAGATAGTGTTCTTTGAGCAATGCAATCTTTTATTTTATTTTTTTTGAGATAGGGTCTCATGAGTCAAGCAATAGGAACACAGCATACTTGCTTAGGTTGACACGGAGTAGATCCCTAGGACCACCAAACAGTAACAAAACTGTTAACTGCTCTCCACATTAGAGTTCAGATTTGGGTGTACAGCAACTTAACTTACACTTTACTTAAAGTTTATGCTTTGCTTATCTTTAAATATTGTAGATAGTGTTCTTTGAGCAATGCAATCTTTTATTTTATTTTTTTTGAGATAGGGTCTCATGAGTCAAGCAATAGGAACACAGCTCCATAGAGCATGGGCAGCTGCTGGAGTTCTTTTCAGAGACCTCCACCAGGCAAAAGTGAGATTTGTGCCTTAAAGAAATTGATTTTAAAGAGATATAAAAATGAAATAAAGGTAAGTTTATTAAAAAATAGAAAAATAGTGCCTGTACAGATAGTGCCAGTACAGATAGCTGGGAAAGACTAGTCAGACTCAAAGGTTCCAAATCAGTCAATTTTTATTAGCTTGCCAGCAACTACATCCTCAGAATTGGGATTAGAGAGTGCAGTCCCTAGCTGGGGGTTAGAAAGGTTTTTAAAGTAAAAAACCACAAGACCTCTGGCATTTTAGTTAAGGAGTTACAAGGTGTTAACATTTTACAAGTTATCTGGGTTTTTCCTTTAGATAAATGCAGTATTTGTGGAACTTAAGCTAGTTCCTATTGAGCAGATGTACAGACGCATAAAGATAAGCATTACTGCACCATCTTGATGGACACCATTGTTTGTGGTCAGCTATTTTTTGGAATGTGACTTCTAAGGGGAAGGTGAGGGGGCTTACTGGAATAAAGTTAGATGAAGGTCAATTTTGCTTTATTTAGGGGAACAAAATGAAGAGGTGGTAACAAGATGGAGTTACTCATGCTGCCACATTCCCCACTGGCTCTTGACGCTGCCACATCTTTAGCCCCAGCACTTAGGAGGAAGGGACAGGCAAATCTCTGTGAGATGGAGATTAGCCTGGTCTACACAGCAGGTTCCAGGCTAGCTGGTGCTACAGGGAGACCCTGTCAAAAAAAGGAGTGAGAGTAAAGAGATGGTTCAACAGTTAGGAGGTTAAGAGCACTTACTGCTCTCCCAGAGTACCTGGATTTAGTTCCCAGCACCCCACATGGTGACTAACATCCATCTGTAACTCTAGTTCTAGGGGATCCCATGTTGGTACCAAACATGCATGTGGTTGACTTACATTCATGATACATCATATACCTAAAATTAAATAAAATATTTTTTAAAAGCAGAGAGAGAGAGAGAGAGAGAGAGAGAGAGAGAGAGAGAGAGAGAATCTGATCTGACAGGGCAAGTGTGGACTTTTCAAGGGAGAATCATAGTTTTCTTTGCAGTAGATACTTGGTGCCTCTCAAGTTACATCTCTAAAAGTTGCTAAGGACCCCCCCATTGTCCAAAGAGTAATTTGTAAAAAGGTTAAAAGTTAAAGATTATTTTCTTCTTAGTAAACAAAGTTGCAAGTTGGATTTATGAGGGGCATCATCTAGATCTATGAGAGGGGAGTGCTAGAAACTGGAGGGTAAACATTGTTTTGTTCGGGGTCTGAAGAATTCCCTGAAGTGACCACTTGGACACTGAGACTCAGAAAAACAGCTGCTTTATTGAGACCGACTGGCCAGGGATGCAAACAGGCTCGGGAGCTGCACTGCCACACAGAGCTGTGGAGACGCAGGGCTTTTAAGCACAAAAACCACAGAGCAGGGGATTTCTATGGAAACCATAAACAGAAGAACCAGGAAAGGATTTGAACAATCTAGGGTTGATTTCCAGAGCTTTAACCTATAGGGCCATTGGCTATCTTACCTAGTGCAGAACATTCTTCCTCTTCTGCCCCAGACCATTTCCATAGAAACCATAAACAGATGTACCAGGAAAGGTTTTGAACAATCTAGGGGATTTCTAGAGTCAGGTAGAGGGCAGCTCTTTCTCAGAGGACAGGGAGGGGGTCTGAGTGGCACTCTCCTTCAGTTTTAGCCTTAAGTAAGCACAGCATAATTACTGTTAATGTCCTTGATGGAGGTGTCTTTGGGAATGAGCACAATTTATTTACTGTCTTATAGGAGATGTCTTTTGGAGAGCACATATTTTCTCTGGGGGCCATTAGGTCCTTATCAGCGGACTTTGAAGTCTCCTGCCTTTCTCAGCTGTCAAAACAGCTCGGGTCCTAGGGGCAGAGCCTCCTTCCCTTCCCTGCCCTGTCTTTCTGTGTTACCATAATTCTTACTATTTTGCCTTGTATAACTAAGAATGAACAATGTAATTTAAATAGACGCAGAATTGTTATCAGAGGTAGTGTAAAAGCCTGTGCCCTGGCAGCCCTAAAAAAGCCAGTCTTGGCCACTGGCCCTCAATAAGCCAATTAAAAGAGCCAAATTAATAGTGAAACCAGAGAAAGGAGACTTATTCAATGTGGCCACATTAGGACAAGGGACAAAGAGATCCAGCAGCCCCAGTCCACCTTTCAGATGCTAACAGGAGGGTAAAGTTTAAAGAGAAGGCAAGATATATGTGTAATTGGGCAGACAGTGAACATGTGCATTCTGTCATAGCTCCAGCCTCTCCTGCAACATTGGCTGACAACTTTTAATTCTTCCACAAGGCAACAAGCTGCTCCTCTTGGTGCTGCCAGGTCTTCAGCCTTTTCTTCTCTCAGGATGAGATTGCCCAGGGGAATTCTAATTTCTTGGGATTCATTTTTTCAATAGTCTGATAGCCAAAGGGAGGATACCCTCATTCCTGCCAGGCTCTCCCTGTCCCTTTGCCCCATGTCTTGGATGACATTATATTAGCTTTTCCAGGGAAGATGTGAACAAACATGTACAGCACCAATAATAGACCAAAGTAATGATTCCACTCAAGTTTAGCTTGGTAAAGCAATGAGTTTATTTGGCTTACTTACAGAAACATGGATGAAGAGTTAAGGCAGTATAAGTGACCGCCAAACAGCTGTGTCACTGAAAAGTCTCATCTCAGCATGGATGGCACCTTCCTGTACCTGTAGAGATGGAATGCTCTCTTCAGTTAACCTACTCCCCATCTATTCTATCAGCACCTGAGACCACATGCAGTTGGGGAGGGAGGCACAGGAGGGAAGAGTGGCTTGAATCTCAGGTGAGAGTCTCATGACCTTCCCCAACCCCTGTTTCTGCGTCTGATTCTTCATGGGAAGTCAAAGCTCCTCTGATTAAGATGGCAATGGCTTGTGCTCAAAGGACAGCATTCCACAGCAGAGGTATACTGTAATTTTCCTAAGTGTTTCTTTCTGTCCCTTCTCCTCATACTCAAGTCTAAAGTGTTTAATCTCCTTTATCTTAATAGACTTATTAACTTTGCCAAAATTATTTTCTGTGGTTTATTCAAGTCTCTCTAAGGGGAAGGGAACCCCTCAGGTTACTGACAGTATTGGGCTGTATCTTCCCAAGTGTATTGGATAACTTTAGTTGTCAATTTGACACACCTGGTTAGAGGGTACCTCAACTGGTGAATTGCCTCCATTGAACTGGCCTGTGGCCATGTCTGTGAGACATCTTCTTTATTACTGAGTGATGTGGGAGAGCCCAACCCACTGTGGGTGGTGCCATCTGTGGGCAGGGGGGCCTATGTTATATAAGAAAGGAGGTTGAGTGGGAGCCAGGGGAGTAAGCAATTAAGCAGTGTTCCTCTATTACCTGTGCTCTAGCTTCTGCCTCCAGGTTCCTGCTCTGAGTTCCTACCTTGGGCTCCCTCAGTGATAAACTGTGACCCAGGAGATGTTAGATAAAATAAACCCTTTCTTCCCCAAGTTGTTATTGGTCAGAGTGTTTTGTCATGGCAATGGCGAAATAAACTAGAACACCAAGCCAATGGCTAAAGTAACTGCTGCATTGCCCCTCAAGCCTAGCATGCAGGTGACAGCTAAAGGACAAGCCATGTTTGATGGTCGCCTTGTAGTAGAGGAATGCCAAAATGTTTGTGAACTCATGTGGGAAAGCACAGCTAGCCCCCTGCCCTTGCCTCGAAGGAACAAAATCTAAATAAATTTTCCTTACCTGTCTACCAGAGGATAAAGTCAGCCTGTTTGAGACATAAAGGAAGACAATCTCTAAGAGTGTTCTGAGGTTGTAAGCATTCTCATTTTCATAGATCAATGTCTGTATTTCCCTGACAGACTACAACACACATTTCAGGGGTAGCATTTGTTTTGGGGAACACATGGATATCTGTTTGGCCCTTGCCTGTCTGTTGAGTACTTTATTTTTATTTTCTTTCATTCTTTTATTTTTATTTTTTTTAACTCAAGGTCTCAAGTAGCCCACGCTGGCATTTAACTCATGTGACTGAGGCTGGCCTTGAATTCCTGTTCCTCTTGCCTCCACCTCCCACCTGCTGAGATTATAGGCCTGTGCCCAGTTTCCATCTTTTCTTTATCTTGTGTTTCTCTTATGGACTCTATCACTTTCCCCAAATACTGTCTGCTACAAGATTAACACAATGTCTGCAAATTTTAAACTCCCACGTACTTAGGGCAGTTCATCTCAGTTAGTAAGATAAAACTAAGTCAAACTAAGACAAAATTAGCTTAAATGAAAATATGCATTCAGTATCTTGGGTTTTTTGTTGTCTTTGCTATGTTTGTTTTAGGGTTTGCTTATTTTATGTTGTTATTATTATTATTATTATTATTATTATTATTATTGAGACAGAGTCTCCCTGTAGCTCCAACTGGCCTGGAACTTACTATGTAGACCAGGCTGGCCTTAAACTCACAGAGATCTGCCTGCTTCTGCCTCCTGAGTGCTGAGATTAAAGGATTGCACCACCATGCCCGGCTGTTATTATTTTTTATTATGTGTATTTGTGTCTGTCTACTTGTGGGTTTGTACACTTGAATGCAGTACTGGAGTAATAGGCTGATGTGAATTGCCTGACATGGGTACTGGGAATTGAACTCAGGTCCTCTGGAAGAGCAGTATGGACTCTTAATCATTGAGTCATCTCTCCAGCCCCTGCTTTTGCTTTTTTTTTGAGACAGGGTTTCTCTGTAGTCCCAGCTGAATTGGAACTCACTGGAACTCACTATGTAGACCAGGCTAGCCTTGATCTCATCTCATGGAGATTCACCTGCCTCTGCTCCCTAGTGCTGGAATTAAAAACACTTGCTACTGCATTTCCATGTAGAGGAAGTATTACAAAGATAGAAGGAGACAGGACCAATGGAAGTGTTCATCAACTAGTGAGTAAAGAAAATGTGAAACTGCTAGGGATACAGTTCAGCTGGTAAAATGTTTGTGGAGCATGTACAAAGCCCTGGGCTCAGTCCCCAGTACCCCACAAACTTAGCATGGTGAGACATTCATAGCCTGGATCCCAGCACTTGGGAGATAGAGGCAAGAGGATCAAGTGACTGTCATACTTGGCTATAGAAGGAGTTTGAAGTTAGCCAATGGAATTCATCCAGGAAAAATAATGAATGAAATCCTGTCACTTTTGTGACAACACAGAACTAGAGATTGTCATGACAAGTTACATAATCAAGGCATGGAAGAACAAATGATCTCACTCCTGTGGGGAATATAAACATGGCTGCCTCATAGAAATTTAGAGCAGAGGGGTTGGAGAGATGGTTCAATGGTTGAGCACACTGGTTGCTGTTACAGAGGACCTGGGTTCAGTTCCCAGCACCCACATGGTGGCTAACAATCGTCCATATATCCAGTGTCCACTTCTGACCTCCTTGGGCATTGTGCAACATGGGTGCACTTACATACAAGCAAGCAATACACTTATACACATAAAATTAAAATTAAATAAATAAAGGCTGGGTGTGGTGGTGCATGCCTTTAGTCCCAGCACTCGGGAGGCAGAGGCAGGTGAATCTCTGTGAGTTCAAGGCCAGTCTGGTCTACATAGTGAGTTCCAGGTCAGTGGGAGCTACAGGGAGACCCTGTCTCAAAAAGAAGGAAAGAAAGGAAGAAAGGAAGGAAGGAAGGAAGGAAAGAAGAAAGGAAGGAAGGAAGGAAGAAAGGAAGGGAGGAAGAGAAAGAAAGAAAGGAAGTAAGGAAGGAAGGAATGAAGGAAGGAAGGAAGGAAATCTGGGAACAGAATGGTGGTTATAGAGTCTGGAAGAGTGGAAGGCAAGGAGGCAGGAAGGGGAAAGATTGGCCAGTAGATCCTAATAAGGGTTACAGAAAAGCATTTAATTTTGGTTTGTCACTACACAGTAGGGTGACTATAAATAATTATGCACCTACATGATGGCTAACAATACAGGATATAATACCCTCTTCTGGCCTCCATGGACACTGCATGACATGGTGCACTTACATACATGCAGGCAAAACACTCATACACATAAAATAAAAATAATAATAAATTTTTTTTGGTCTTTTTTGAGACAGGGTCTCCCTGTAGCCCAGGTGTCCTGGAACTCACTATGTAGACCAGGCTGGCCTTGAACTCACAAAAATCAACCTGACTCTGCCTCCCAAGTGCTGGGATTAAAGGCATGTGCCACCACACCCAGCATAAGTAAAATATTTTTTAAAAATTTAAATCTTCTTAGAATTTAAATTAAAAAAGGTAAGAATCCCTGGGTATGGTGGCTGGGTGTGGTGGCACATACCTCTAAACCCAGAGGCAGGTGGATCTCTGTGAAATTGAAGCTATCCTGGTCTACATAGCGAGTTCCAGGCTACCTGGGGCCACAGGGAGACTCTGTCTCAAAAAAAGAAATGAGTAAGATGAGCATGGTGACTCATGCCTGTAATCCCCACATTTGGGAGGCAGAGGCAGGGGGATCAGGAGTTCAAGGTCATTCTTGGCTATATAGTGAGGTGGAGGCTAGCCTGGGCTATGTGAGAACCTGTTTCAAGAAACTGGGAAAAAAAAGGCTGGCAAGAAGACTCAGTGAGTAAAGGCACTTGAGCCAAGCCTGACCACCTGAATTTGATCCCCAGGACCCACGTGGTGGAATGAGAGAACTGATTCTAGTAAGTTATTCTCTGACCTCCATGTGCACTCACTCTGTGGCATGTGTGCACACACATAGCCCACACAAATAAAGGCAATGAAATACAAAGAAAGGGAGAAAGAAGTTAGGAAGGAAAGAAATCAGCAAAAAGAGTCTTAAAATTTGTGAAAACACACTTGTAATTTACAAAATACCATGTAAACGAACAGAGTTGTATTGCAATGACCAGTGGAACTGAGACATGTGAAAGACACTTGCTACAGTGTGTTTAATATGTAAATTTTTTGGTCTTTTTGAGACAGAGTCTCCCTTGTACCTCTGGCTGGCCTGGAAATCACAGAGATCTGCCTGCTTCTGCCTCGTGAGTGCTGGGAGTCCACCACCATGCCTGGGATGTTTAATATGTAATTTATGCTACATGTGATGGCACGTACCTGTAATCTCAGCACTCTGGAGGTAAAAGCAAAAAGATCAGGAGTTCGAGGTCCTCCTCATCTGAAGGAGGCTACCCCCAGACCCCCCTGCCTGTCCTGAGTGCCTCTCAGACCCTCCCATGCCTGACTCTGGAAATCCCCTAGACAGGTACCCCCCCCAAGACCCCCCTGCCTCTCAGGCAGAACAAAAACATTTCCTGGAACATTCTGTGGTCCAAGGCAGAAGAAGAAGAGCGTTCTGCCTCAATGCAGGTATGTGGGAGCCCACGAGTGACCCTGCAAAGATGACGCTGAGAGGAAGTGGGAGAGACATGGTCTGACTTGGTTTGAAAGACTTCAGACTGGCTGATGGATACTTCCGCACTGTTGAGGAGTGCATAATCAGTGCGTGATCATCCTTAAGATCCATGAACTGCTGCCTTCCTGCTCGATTGACCTTTAAACTGATTGGACACCTTCAGGGGGGAGGGGGATTTCCAGATGCCTTTATAAGCTCTGTGACACCTGCAATAAACGAACTCCTACTTGACAAGATTCCCTGTCGTGTCTGATTGTCCTTGGCATGGAGGGCTGGCAGAATGGGTGGACAGTGCACTCACCTTTCCCTGACCTTACCCATGGTGGGTTTCCCCAGACCCGTCTACAGGAGAGAGCCAAGCTCCTCAGGAGACCCCCGCACAGGTAGACAATGGCTACAAAGGTTACAGGTTCTGGAAATCCCCTTTGAATGTTCAAACCCTTTCCTGGTGCTTCTGCTTTTTGTTACTATAGAAATCCCCTGCTTTGTGTTTTTTTTTTTGTGGTTTTAATGCTTAAAAGCCCTGCATTTTCACAGCTCGAGGTCGCAGTACAGCTCCCAAGACTGTCTGTGTCCCCAGCCGGTTGTCTTCAATAAAGTGCTTGTGTTTTGACTGAGACTCAGTGTTCGAGTGGCTAATTCAGGAAATTCTTTGGACCCCAAACATTTTGGGGGCTCGCCCGGGATTCCCTGAAGAAACTCAGTCTGTTTTCTGTCTTTTTCTGTCCTCTGGCTCATGGAGACTTCAGTTCTGATTCCTCCCACAGTAAGTCTGTTTTGGTTTTTGTTCTGACTTTCCAGACTTCTTGGAGGAGAAACTGGATGCAGTATTGCTCTCTGAGCCAGAGGATGGGGGACGCCCCAGCCCTCCATCTGATTGGTTGACCACCTGTGGCCTTCAGGCATTTAGCATCAACCCTAGTTGCTCCTGCAGTGATTATTGAATGCACAGAAATTCTCTGATGTGCAGCACTTTTGTTTTGTGTTGTCTCAGTTTCAAGTCTCTGTTTTCTGTTTGTCTCATTCTTATTGGTCTCTGTTTTGGATTAATCTTCTTTTCCATTGTGAGTCAGACTCCTTCATTTGAAGATACTCCCTTGACCGAATTCTTTCTCATTTCAAAGATTTCCAGAATGCAGCTGCACTCTCTGGAGACACTGTCTATCCAGGGAGATTCCGGACCCTTTGTTCTTTGAAAGGCCATCCTTTGATGTAGGATGGCCCTCTACTGGGTCCTTTAAGATTAACAAGCTTTCTTCTCTTCAGGCCATGATCTTTGGAAGCCCAGGACACCCTGATCAGGTTCCTTATGTCCTGGCTTACTTTTACCTTTTGGACAAACCTCCCAAATGGTTGAGACCCTATTTACCTCCTTCTCCCTCAAAACCCTCCCTCTTGTCTCGGTCCTCAATGGACTCCTCCCTGGTCTCAACCACCTCCTGTCCTCCCCCCTTCAACTGAGGACTCTCTCTTGGACCCTCCTCCTTACTCACATTCCCCAACTGCTCCTTCTTCTTCCCCAGCCTCTCCTCCTCCCCCAATCACTCCTCCACTCCTCACCCCTCCCCACAAGCATTCAGTCCAGCCCTACAGGCCTGAGGCAACTCCTGCCATCCTTCCCCTCTGTGCTATGGCCCTGAAGGACTCTTCTGGCCATAGTTTTCTTGTTTATACTCCCTTCTCAACTAGTTATCTTTATAATTGGAAATTGCAAAAGCCCCCTTTCTCTGAAAAACCACAAGCCTTAATTGGGTTGTTGGAGATGATTTTCCTTACCCATCAACACACATGGGATGATGTCCATCAACTCCTCCTCACTGTCTTCTCCACTGAGGAACATACCTGGATCCTCTCAGAGGCCTGGAAATGGGTGCCATCTGAGAACGGCCGATTCACTGAGGATCCAATGGAGATTGAAGATGCCCTTCCTTGACAATGCCCCAGATGGGACCCCAACACCTCTGAAGGTAGGGAAGCACTCAAACTCTATCTCCAGATTCTTATGGGGGGTCTCCAGGCTGCTGCCAAAAACCCTACAAATTTGTCAAAAGTCAGTCAGGTTTTAGAGGGACAGACAAAAGCTCCAGCACAGTTTCTGGAAAGGCTTATGGAGGCTTATAGAGCCTACACTCCTATTGACCCTGAGGCACTAGAGAACCAACAAGACAAAAACACAACCTTTGTGACTCAGTCAGCACCTGATGTCCACAAAAATTACAGAAGCAGGATGGTTTCAAAGATAAGAGTCTCTCTGAATTGCTTGAAATAGCCCCAAAAGTTTTTAATAACTGTGAGACCCAGGAAGAACATGAGGAATGTCACAATTGAAAACTGGCTTGATCTTTGGCACTAAGAGAAGGAGAGCACCCCCCAAGGAAATATCCTCCGGGGAAGCAGAACTGGTAGATTGGACCACCTCCCCAAAACAGCCCTTTCAAGAGAAACCAATGTGCCTACTGCAAGGAGATGGGACACTGGATTTGGGATTGCCCTCGATGTTATAAAGGAGCTCAAAATGTACTTGAATTAAATAACTGAGGTGGTTGGGGCTTGTCTCCCCTCCCCGAGCCCTGGCTAACCCTAAAAGTGGGAGGGAGGCCTATTGACTTTTTGGTCGATACTGGAGCCACCTTCTTGGTTCTAAAGAAGCCCCTTGGCCCCCTGGCCTCACGGCAGCACACCTACATTCAAGGAGTTGCAGGTAGCCACTCTTATCCTTGGACCACTCAGAGAACTGTCAATTTGTGCACAGGGCAGATTCATCATTCCTTCATGGTTATTCCTGACTCTCCCTACCCACTACTGGGCAGAGACTTGCTAAGTAAACTTGGGGTCTCAATTCATTTTAACAAAGATAAGGTTAATGTAGAAACCACCGGATTTTATTCTTACCCTGAGAACTAACACTGTCTCCATGAGGGGCCCCCTCTGGACCAATTGACACCCCTAACTGCTAAGTTGATACAAGCAATCACTCAGGTCTGGGCTGAGGGTAACCCCCCAGGATTCGCAGCCCACTGACCACCTGTGGTGATCTCTCTGGTGGCCTTTGCCAGCCCAGTCCGGGTACAACAATACTCGATATCTCTTGAAGTACATGCCTCTATGCGGATCCACCTAAAAAGACTCCAGGAATCTGGCATTTTGATCCCCTGTCAGTCCCCTTGGAAAACCACCCTACTCCCCGTGAAGAAAGCAGGAACTAATGCCTATAGACCTGTACAGGATCTGAGAGAGGTAAATAAGAGAGTCATGGACATACACCCCACTGTGCCTAATTCATACACTTTCCTGAGCTCCCTGGCCCCTGACAGGATGATTTATACCACCCTGGATTTGAAGGATGCCTTAGTATACCCTTGGACAAGGGGAGCCAACCCATCTTTGCCTTCAAATGGCAAGATCCTGAAGAAGAGTTCAGTGGCCAACTGATGTGGACTAGGCTTCTGCAAGGGTTTAAGAACTCCTCCACCACCTTTGATGAGGCCTTGCATGAAGTCCTCTGAGAGTTCCGAACTGCCCACCCCCAAGTTTCTCTTCTGCAATATGTTGATGATTTTCCCCTCACCACCTCTGACCACCCTTCTTGCCTAGAGGCTACAGAAGACTTACTGAAGGAACTTCAATGTCTGGGGTACAAAGTGTCAGCTAAAAAGGCCATGAGAAGGAGGTACAGTATCTGGGGTTTCAGTTGGAAGGGGTATGTGCAGGGTCTCCTCTGCGAGGAAAAAGGCTATCCTGGACATCCCTGTTCCCCAGAGGCAGAGGCAAGTCAGAGAATCCTGGGGTAAGCTGGATATTGTTGCCATGGATACCTGGTTTTGCAGAACTGGCCTAGTCTCTATATGAGGTAACAAGGGGGAGGGGAACCCTCAGCATTCTCCTGGGGAGATGAGCAACAGCAGGTCTTTGACAACCTGAAAATGGCCCTCACTTCTGCACCAGCCCTAGTGCTGCCAAATGTCTGGAGGCCCTTCTACCTCTATGTAGATGAATGGCTAGGTGTAGCAAAGGGAGTACTTGCTCAGACTTTGGGCCCCTGGAAGAAACCAATAGACTACCTCTCAAAGAAATTAGACTCAGTAGCAGCTGGATGGCCAGCCTGTCTGGATTATAGCAGCCACCGCAGTCCTAGTTAAGGATGCTGACAAGCTCACCTTGGGGCAACAACTGATTGTGATTACTTCCCATGCTATTGAAGGGGTACTGAGGGCCCTGCCTGATCGCTGGCTCACAAATTCAAGATTAGTTCATCACCAGTGTCTCCTACTAGATGTGCCTTGCCTGACATATATGGTGACCAGTGCCTTAAACCCTGCATCCCTGCTCCCTGAAACAGAGTCTGAGACACTCCATCACGACTACTCCGAACTGCTGCAACATGTCCAGGGAAGCCGACCTGATCTCAGTGGCATACCATGGAAGAGCCCTGACGTGATGATGTTCACAGACAGGAGTAGTTACATAAAAGATGGGGTGACAGTTGTCACCAAGGAGGATGTCCTATGGGTGGAAGCCCTGCTAAAAGGAACCTCTGCACAAAAGGCTGAACTGATAGCCTTGATTCAGGCACTAAGACTGGGAGAGGGTAAGACTGTCAACATTTACACAGACAGTAGGTATGCTTTTGCCACTGTTCCTGTGCATAGAACCATCTATAGATAAAGAGGCCTCCTGACATCAGAAGGAAAGATTATCAAAAGCAAACGAGAGATCATTGATTTTCTAAGAGTCATATGGATGCCCAAAAGAGTGGCAGTTATTCACTTCCCAGGACACCAAAAGAATAACACTCCTGAGGCCCAAGGAAATCAAAAGGCAGATCAAGTTGCCAAGGAAGTAGCTGAATCCCCTTGTGAACCTGTGCTCCTAGCCCTGCCAAAACTTGTTACCTGAAAAGCCTTCATACACAGAAGAGGATGACACATATTTCTAAAAAATTTCAAATGAGTATGTCTCCTCAGGATGGAGACTCACTCCAGATGGCAAGGTCATCCTCCCCCACCACCTGGGGGAAATGCTAGTTCACCAACTTCATGAAGGAACCCACATGGGAAGAGAAAATATCAGGTTATTACTAACCAGATGCTTCCAGTCTCCTTCCTCAACAGCTACTATACAGGACATCACCTCCAGATGCATGGCATGCCAGATGACTAATGGCTACCCCCCAAAATGATAAATCTTCAGGAAAATGTGAAAGAGGGACTGCCCCCAGAGTCCACTGGGAAGTAGACTTCACTGAGATAAAGTCAGGCTGGTTTGGATAAAAATATTTACTGGTTTTTGTAGATACTTTTTCAGGATGGGTAGAAGCCTTTCCCCCAAAAGGAAATGGCAACCACAGTTGCCAAGAAGTTATTGGATGAACTCATTTCCAGGTTTTGTGTACCCTTAATGTTGGGGTCTGACAATGGACCAGAGTTCATCTCTCAGGTAATACAGGCCTTAGTGAAGGCCCTGGGACAAAATTGGAAACTACATTGTGCATACCACACCCACAGTTCAGGACAGGTAGAGAGAATGAATTGGACCATTAAGGAGACCTTGACTAAATTAACCCTAGAATCTGGTGCAGACTGGGTGATTCTCCTCCCTTTTGCCCTCCTTAGGGTAAAAAACTCCCCTTATATCCAAGGAATTGCTCCTTTTGAAATTCTCTTTGGGAGACCCTCTCCCCTGGTCCTGAGATCAAGGTCAGAAATATTGGCTGAAATATCTAATCATGAAATCTTCCAGTCGGTTAGGGCCTTGCAGGCGATACAAAAGCATCTCTACCCTTTGATCTGGCATATGCACAAACTGCCCCTGGTCACTCCTCATCCTTACAGACCTGGTGACATTGTCTGGATTGTAGGGAGCCATTAATATAAGCACAGCCATTTTGTACACTGAGCTGTGGCAGGCTTGCTTGTTTAGTTTATGACCTTTTGCCTTGACTCAAGAGTTTCTGTGTTTTGCACGCAAGTACCTAATTGTTCTGCCAAGTCAGGAAGAATGTGTTGAAATTTTAGGGAAGATGGTTATATGGTTGAATGCACAAGTATTTGACCGTTCCTTGACCCTCAGGAGGAAGTAGGAAAAAAGAGCTGCTGACACTAATTCGGCTAAGCAAAACTGTGGTTATCTGATGTTCTACTGTATAAAAAGGCTGGGCTAAAATAAACTGGGGCTGCAGTCTCTACTGACAGTCCTCCCAAGTATCTATTTCTGTCTCTTTTTTTTCTTTCATCCTCACTCCCCTTTTCAGGTGCAGTTCACCTTGGTCGGCTGCTTCCAGCAGGTGGTGCCCAAACAGGGACCTGAAAAACAGGGAAGTGAAGGACACCTCTGAAGAAACTAGGTGAGTGCACTCGGTACTATTGGGGAGCAGTAAGCATTTATCTTGGGAGAAGATGGGGCAAGAAAATAGTCACTTGCTCTTTATACATATGTTAAAGAATATGCTTCAGGTCCTAGGAGCAAAAGTGGAACATAAGCAACTTGTGAATTTTTTAGACTTTGTAGAAAAGGTTTGTCCTTGGTTTCCTGAACAAGGTACAGTGAGTTTAGATGTGTGGCTACAGGTTGGAGAGAGAATGCAGGATTACTATGATGTGGAGGGTCCTTCCAAAGTTCCCATAGATGCTTTTACATTGTGGGCTTTGGTCAAGATAGTCTTGATCCATGGCATGAGGCGGAGAAGGCAAAGGAAGGAACATTCGCTGAGACTAAAAAGGAGAATCTGATAAGCGACGGCCTGGATAAAAGTGAAACCAAACCTTCCGCTCTGCCAGAGCCAGCTCCATTAGCCTTGCCACCCTCTTATGAAGACCCCTGTCTGGGGCCAGAAGAGGGACCTCTTGGCCCTGAAGAGGAGTTTGACCTAGGAGAGGAGGCAGTTAAGCATGATCAGGAAAAATATCCACCTCTAATTGCTTTGTCTGAGAAGCCTAACTATCATGGGGAAATTGAGCAATTAAGGGTGCAATTAGAGGCTTTGAAGAAGGAAATGTTAGATGACAAGGAGGAAAGAGCTAGGAATACCCAACACCTACTATCATAGAAGGATTAGATCCTCCTTCTACCAGGCCACTGAAGGTTGTTGTGCCTCCCATGATTGCCATGGTTCAGAAGCCTTTGGCAGGAATCTGGTACCCACTTAGGACCATGCAATCCCCGCTACAACAGGCCATTGGGGCCGCAGTAGAGCAAGGAGAGTCAGTGCATGGATTTCAAGTCTTTCCAGTTATGGAGCAAGTTGATCAGCAGGGAAACAGGGTATGGTGTCATGCACCCATGCCATTTAAGCAGCTTAAGGAGCTAAAAACCGTTTGTGTTCAGTATGGTCCCACTACCTCTTTTACCCAGGCTTTGTTAGAATCCCTGTCCACGGCCACGCTTCCGCCTGGTGACAGGAAGCAGATGGCGCGTGCTTGCTTTTCAGGGAGATATTACCTGATAAGTCCGGGTGTGTACAAGTAGATGACCATGTGCTTTTTGGAAGAGGTGGATGCTGTACCAATTCCAAAGTGCTACTGCCAAGAGGTAATAGAGTAGAGGGAAAAAAATTCTCCACAAGCATTTCTACCCTGTGGACATGAGTATAAGATTAGCAATAAAACCTTATTATGGATGCGGTGCCTGGGAAAAATAGCTTTGAGATATAATGTAATTGGTAGTGATAGGTTTATTTTAGATTGGTCAGGGAATCAGCAGGGAGGTACAGTGGAGAGCCCTCAGACAGAAGAAGAGGATTGGAGTAAGGGTTTGGCAGCAGGATTGGGGTGGTCTGATTTGGAGTATCAGCAAACATACATTTGGAAATTAGCTGCTGCCTTGGGCCACATAGAGGGCCAGGGATCTGGGTATAATTGCACAGAAGGATTATCTAATTGTTTTAATTCAAGGACAAGAACAACGTCTGGGTGCCCTTTAAAAGGCTCAATCACGGCATGTGTTAGTTTGCCTTTTGTACTATTGGTAGGGGTTATTAATATTAGTATTAATAATGCTGATAGGGTGTTTAATATTAGCTGTGTTGGGAGAAACCTTACTAATTGTATTTCTGTATTGCCTAATGCAACTCAAGTTATGTTTCATAGACAACCCTCTTTTGTTATGATTCCCGTTAATGTATCAGGTCCTTGGTATAGCGAAAAAGGGCTGCAAGTGCTACAAGAAATGGAGAAGGCCTTAGAGAGATTACAGAGAGCTGTGGGATTGATCATTGCAGGGATTGCTGCTTTAATTGCCTTTTTGGCATCTGCTACAACTGCTGCAGTGGCTCTCTCCCAAGGGGTGGAGACCACTACTTATGTTAATCAATTATCTGAAAATGTTACTTTAGCATTAGGAACACAAGAAGACATAGATAATAGGTTAGGACATAAGCTAAATGCCCTATATGAAATTGTCCAGTATTTAGGGGATGAAATTCAAGGATTAAAAATAAGAACTCATTTGTCCTGTCATGCAAGTTAGGAGTGGATCTGTGTAACCTTAAAAATATATAATAGTAGTGTATATGAATGGGACAAAATCAAGGCGCACCTGCATGGAATATGGCTTCATGAAAATATATCTTTAGATTTGATCATGTTACATCAGGAAATTTTGAATCTCGGGAATACTAAATCTCTTGAGTTTGATGCAACAAAAGCAGTGACAGATATTCTAAAAAGGGTGAGAGCCACCTTACCATTGTGGTCCTCTATCACTTCCATTGTGAATGGTTTAGTGGGACTTAGCATGCTTTGCCTTCTATGTCTTTGTTTTCTTCCAGTGGCAGTAAAGTTATTTATGAAATCCTTGCAGCAAGTCAAGGCTGCATGATATGAGATTGCACTCCCTCCCCTAATGGAGGCCGGTAGTCAAAGATGGGTAAGGTCTTCTGGGAGAAAGTCAATCTAAGACAGGGCATAGCTGATGGAAGCTACGTGCCAATGTCAGGTAAGGCTTTGCTCTAGCAGAAGACAACCTAAGACAGGCACGGTCCTTCTGTCCTGGATATAGCATAATCTGGGGTTATAAAAAATAAAAACGGGGGAGATGTTGGGAGCTATTAGTATAAGTACAGCCATTTTGTACACTGAGCTGTGGCAGGCTTGCTTGTTTACTTTATGACCTTTGTCCCTGACTCAAGAGTTTGTGTGCTTTGTACACAAGTACCGAATTGTTCTGCCAAGTCAGGAAGAATGTGTTGACATTTTAGGGAAGATGGTTAAAAGGCTGAATTCACAACAAGTATTTGACCGTTCCTTGACCCTCAGGAGGAAGTAGGAAAAAAGAGCTGCTGACGCTAATTCGGCTAAGCAAACTGTGGTTTTCTGATGGTCTACAAAAAGGCTGATCTAAAATAAACCAGGGCTGCAGTCTCTACTGACAGTCCTCCCAAGTATCTGTCTCTGTCTCTTGTTTTTCTTTCATCCTCACTCCCTTTTTCAGGTGCTGTTTGCCTTGGTCAGCTGGTTCTGGCACTGGATAAAACATCAGAAGATTTCCTGGCCCCTCGATGGAAAAGACCATACACCGTGATCCTGACAACGCCCATGGCTTTAAAAGTGGATGGACAGTGCTCTTGGATACATCATTCACACCTCAATCCTGCCCAGAATGACCAGAAGAGATGGACAGTCCAACCCTATCCAGAATACCCCCTAAAACTTTGACTGGTAGAAAACAGCCCACCTACTACTCCCCCACTGTAATTAAGACTTTACTCTTCTTAACTCCACCCCTTGGGACTAATCCCCAGGGAGTTTACCAACCCCACACTTACGTCTGGAGATTATCTGATTCACAAACAGGAAAAACTGTTATGGAAGTTACACCTCCCTGATTTAAAACTGATCTGTGTTCCTTATGGCTGATGCTGGGCTCCCTAAAACAATTGGTAGCCCGCAGTATCTTTGGGGATCATTCAGGGGATCAGTAAGAATAGCAATGTCAGGAGCATCTGGAGAAACATCCCTTCTTGTTATCGGATGTAGAGCCAGCACCATAGCTGCAGAAAAGGCCTTGGGAATGGTCTTCTACACATGCCTGGCAAACACTGGGACTGATTGTGATGATGAGGGAAGTTATTTCTGTGCTCACTGGGGATGTGAAACTTGGGCCCTGATGTTCCTTAAACAATAAGATCCGTACCTTAGTATCAAATTGAAAAAAAAATAAGTCTTGCTCGGTTCCCAGGACCTGCATCCCACTTACTATAACCCTAAAGAGGTGGGATGTTTTTGCAGTAGACCAAAAATGGGACATGGGCCACACATGGGGACTAAAAGCCTATGTGTCTGGTATGGACCCTGGAACTTTATTCACAATTCAAAGATTCCCAAGAACCATACTGCCTAGACCCATAGGGCCTTTGGCAGAGCTTAAATCGGATTTCCCTCCTCCCCGTTCGAGGACCCCTGGCTCAAATACACTCCCAATTTCAAGGCCGATACCTTTGAAGGAGAAAGATAGAGGGGGAGCCTCTTATAAATACTATAAAGTCCACTTTTCAATATTTGAATAACACATGCCCTGAGATGACCAGGGATTGTTGACTCTGCCTGGATCCCTGACCACCCTATTATATAGGTTTTGCCCATACTGCAAGAAGAAAAGAATTAAAAATAGTACCCATGAATGATACTGCCTCATGCTCCTGAGAAACCACTTTCACCCTAGGAGATATACAGGACTAAAGGACTTGCTTCATGTCAAATGAGTATCCCTTAGCCACCTCTCCTTACCTTGCAATTTGTAATCACCCCTATACCCTACCTGAGGACACCTGGCCTAAGGGGATACTCAATTGCTTGCTACCCCCCAATCTACTTGGTTTAACCACTTGGCTTAACACCTTGCCTACATCCCAGTTACTTCATAGGAAGACAAGAATTTTTTCTCCTGGTGCATGTCATGTCCCAGGTATATTACTATGGGGGAGATGCAGGTAGACACCATATGGGCCTTTCCTGGCCTTGCAGGGCAGCCACTGTCATTCTAGTCCCCCTCCTCTTGGGGATGGGGATAGCTGGGTCTGCTGCCATTGGAACAGCCTGGGTCACAAGTGACCAGAACTTAAGGATCTTGAGTGAACAGGTTGATAAAGATATAAGAAGATTACATGCCACTACTTCCTATTTAGAGCAACAGGTAGACCCCTTAGCTGAAGTAGTCCTACAAAATAGAAGAGGCCTTGACTTACTTTTTCTTAAAGAAGGCAGACTCTGTATGGCTCTAGGAGAAACACGTTGTTTTCATGCCAACCATTCAGGTGTGATTAAGGATACCCTGGCTCAGGTTAAACAGAGTCTCTTAGAATGAGAAGAGCTTAGAAAGGGTTCCCAGAACTTGTTCAAGTCCCTCTTCTCCTGGTCACTATGGCTTACCACCCTTATTACTGCTCTGGTAGGTCCCCTCTTAATTCTTTTGGCTTTGTTGACTTTTGGACCCTGTATCCTTAATGCTCTAGTCAAGTTTCTCAAGCAACAAATTTCCACTGTCCAACTTATGGTCATGAGAACTTACTATAACACAGAACTTACAAAACACAGATGAATCAATGGTTTGATTCAAGAAGCTTTCCAAAACAAAAGGGGGGAATGAAGGAGGCTACCCCCCCCAGATCCCCCTGCCTGTCCTGAGTATCCCTCAGACCCTCCCATGCCTGACTCTGGAAATCCCCTAGACAGGTAACCCCCCCAGACCCCCTGCCTGTCAGGCAGAACAAAAACATTTCCTGGAACATTCTGTGGTCAAAGGCAGAAGAGAAAGAATGTTCTGCCTCAATGCAGGTAGACAATGGCTACAAAAGTTATGGGTTCTGGAAATCCCCTTTGATTGTTCAAACCCTTTCCTGGTACTTCTGCTTTCTGTTACTATAGAAATCCCCTGCTTTGTGGTTTTTATGTTTTTTATGCTTAAAAGCCCTTCATTTTCACAGCTCGAGGTTGCAGTACAGCTCCTGAGACTGTGTCCGCAGCTGGTTGGCTTCAATAAAGTGCTTGTGTTTTAACTGAGACTCAGTGTCTGAGTGGTCAATTCAGGGAATTCTTCAGACCCCAAACACATCCACGCTGCTAGTTAGAGGCTTGCATGGGCTACATGAGACCCTTCCTCAAACAAATACACCAAAATAAAATGTAACATGTTGATTTTCATGCATGTACCTTCCCTTACTTACCTGTTTCAGGGGCACAGATTATACTTATAGATGCATCATTTTTTGTTTTTTTGGTTTATTTTAATTTTTGTTGAGAAAAAGTTTCCCTGGCCTGGAACTTGCTATGTAGACAAGACTGGCCTTGATCTCACAGAGATCCTCCTACCTCTCCCTCCCCAGTGCTGGGATTAAAGACTTGCACCACCGTTCCTGGCCCCCATTTTTTTTTTGAGACAGGATCTCCTTACATAAGTTATGCTGGTCTCATACTCACTATGTAGCTCAGGATGGCTTCAACTTGAAGCAATCTTCCTGGCTCATGAGATTACAGGATGGGCTTTTCTTTTTGAATCTGGAAGAGACCCTATCCCTAGGGATTTGATTTTATCTCCTTTATTTTATTTCACAGCAGTGTCACATGATAAGCCCAGGTACAAAGGATATCGGGGAGGTGGTCTGTTTACCTGGGTACATGATCACTTCAAATAAAAATAAAGCTTCTATTAGGAGGAATGAATGTGGATTTTGTGTGAATAGGCAACCAGCAACGTTAGCTCCATGTAGCAATTTTACTTCTAGGAATTCCCCTATAGTGGTGTGCACTATGGCAGAGCCTGTGGTATTGCACCCAGATCCCTACCCCTCAGAAGCTATGGAACTGCTAGTGATGAACCTTCTCTATGGGTTCACCCTTGGATAATTAGGACTGCCTGATACCGAGGTGCTTGGGAACTTCGTCCTGTTACCCAGCCTCCCTCTCCCTCAGGGTCAGCCTTGTCAGTGACCATCTATCTGTTTGGGGACATACATGATCTGATTTCTTGCTTAAGACACAAATTCTGCTTTGATAATTAGGATTTCAGAGCTGTCTGTAGAAACAGGCTGAATGTAGACTTGGAGTCAAGTTTTTGCTTTACCCCTGTGTCTCCTGTGTCCTGCTCCCCTGGCCTCAGACCTCTTAGTGTGCTCTCCTAATAAATCACTGACCAAGAATCCCCACCAGTCTCTATTTCAGGGAAAAGAGACCTAAGACACTCAGACATGAACAGAATGATGTGTACAAGATTATTGTTTCATTATGCATAAAAGAAAAGATTGACAGTCAGCTAAATGTCCAACACTAGGATTCTGGTTCCAGTACTGTAATGCATATCATACAATATTTGCCATGTAGCTGTGAGAGAGAATGGCTGACTCAGTCATTCCCTGGGAAAGAAACTCAAATTTGAAGGACAAGTAAGAAGGAAACTTTTACACTGTGTGTGTGTGTGTGTGTGTGTGTATGTGTGTGTTTGTAAAATAATTAATGTTATGAATGAATACAGGTTATCCAGGTGGCAAATACCTATAATCTCAGCACTTAGGAGATTGACACAGAAGGATCAGGAGTTCAAGGTCCTCCTTGACTGAATAAAGAATTCAAAGTCAGACTAGGCTACACAAGACCCCATCTCCACAAACAAACAAATGTAGGTTAAACAAGTGAGTTTGATTCTTAAGTGAAAACTTTAAGTTCCACACAATATATTAACTGTAAATGAGTAGTCATAGCAATTATTATTACTAAGAAATTATTCTCTTCCGTGTACATGGTGAGACAGGAGGAAGAAATTGCTTAAGCAGTTTAAGGTTAAAAGATCCCAAAAGAGGGAGCTGGAGAGATGGCTCAGTGGTTAAGAGCACTGGTTGTTCTTGCAGAAAACCCGGGTTTGAATCCCAGCACCCAGCACCCACATGGCAGCTAACAACTGTCCATAACTACAGTCCCAGGGGATCTGACAGCCTCTTCTGACCCCCTCAGGCATTGCATGATAAGGGTGCACTTACCTACATGCAGGCAATACACACATACACATAAAATAAAAATAATAAATAAAATTTAAAAAAAAGTTTAAAAAAAAGAAAAAGCTGCATTGAACTAGGGCCCAATCCAGGAACACAGGAAGTTTAGATGTCATGTTCTTCTAATTTCCCTTAGTCTGGAACATTTCCTTAGCTTTTCTTTGTCTTTGATGATATTAAATCTGTTTTTTAATTTATTTTTTATTTTTTGGTCTTTTTGAGACAGGGTCTCCCTGTAGCTCTAGCTGTCCTGGAACTATGTAGACCAGGATGGCTTTGAACTCACAGAGATCCACCTGCCTCTGCCTCCTGAGTGGAATTCTTTTTTTTTTTTTTTGAAATTATTTTACATTTTGTAGCATGTCCTTCAATTTGGGTTTGTCTGATATTTTCTTATCATTAGATTCAGATTGTACTTGGTTTTTATTTTGTTCATTGAGAAGTTCTGACATTGAGATGATATTAAGATGGTGCAGAATGTGGTCCCATAGACAAAGTCCATTTACCATGAGAGAGAATATCACTAACTTATTAAGGTCCAGAAAATGTTGAGAGTGGTTGTTGAGGCCGGTAACCCTAGCACGTGGGAAGTTGAGGCAGTAGGGCTGCCACGAGTTCTAGATTACAGAGTAAGATCTTGTCCTAAAGAAGGGGGTGTGTGTGCTATAAGATGGGTCAGTGGGTAAAGGTGCCTGCTGCCAATTCTGATGACCTGATTCCTGGAACCTGTGTGGTAAAAGGAGAAAACAGACTCCTGCAAGTTGTCCTCTGACCTCCACACAAGCATGTGTGCTCCCACACTAACACACACACTAAATGTTTAAAAAAATTTAAATTAACAACAAAAGGAATCTTAAGTTGCTTACTTGAGATGTTGGATTATGAGGATTATGAAGTATTTGAAACTAGATCTACACCTGAATTTCCAGTATAATAAACACATTATTATTATTTTTTTGTCTTTTTGAAACAGGGTCTCCCTGTAGCCCCAAAACAAATACATTACTTTTAAAGAAATTATTTATTTTTATTTTGTGTATATGAGTGTTTTGCCTGCATGTATGCAGATACATCCATTTGTGCAATGCCCAGGGAGGCAAGAAGAGGGTGGTGGATCCACTGGAACTGGAGTTTCATATGGTTGTTAGCTGACATGTGGGTGTTGGGAACCAAACCCAGGTCCCTTGCAAGAGAAGCCAGTGCTCTTAACTGCTGAGCCATCTTTCCAGCTCCTTTCATTGAGACAGGGTCTTATGTTGCCCAGCCTGGTCTCAAACTTGATATGCAACTGAGGATAACTTTGAACTTCTGACCTTCCTGCCTAGATCTCTTGAATGCTGGTATTACTAGCAGGCACCAGCAAACTTGTTTTTAATGTGATGCTCAGGATTGAATCACAGCTTTGTTTAGGTTAGGTGAACATTCTACCAACTAAGTTACATTCCCAGCCCCATTGCTTTTGAATGAAACTGGTTTGACCTGGATTATATTATTTTTCAGCTCAAAGAATACCAATCAATATAAAATCATACTCTGGGAGGAAAGTTCTTTGAAGTTGTTATGTTGGGTTTTTGTTTTGTTGTTGTTAGAGTCCAGGTCTGCAGGTGACCTTCCCCCAGTGCAGTAAAGCCTCACAAGACAGGCCCTGAAGCCCCCTTGTAAAACAGGAACTGGCCAGGCAGCTGCATTTAGAGCTGTCTCAGCACAAGCTGTTTCCCAGATAATTTTAGAAGATAAATAGTCCCCTGCATCCATGACTCGATTGCTGCAAGAGCTATGTCTGTGCAGGCTGCTTCCTTTAAGATAAGTTTAGAAGAGGAAACAGACCCCCGCTTAATCTCATGATCCAGGACCTGGTTGATGTAAGGGGCTGGTTCAGCAGAGGCTGCTTCTTCCTGGTAAGTTCCAGACCCCTCTGCTCACCAAAACAGTTTGAATCAAATTTCCTGCCCTCCTTTTTCTTGTATCTTGCGCCTTCCTGCCTGGAATCTTAGCCACCATCCCTGACTCCACTCCCCGTGGAGAAAGGGTCCTCATTATCTCCTCCTACCTACTTGCTCAATTCTTTCTTTAACATAATCTGTCACTATGGGAGCTGCTCAGTCTAAACCTTGAGGGTCTTACACCTCTTACTTGTCTTCTCAAGTCCCTAAAGCAACTAGGACTTTCAGAAACAATCAGGCTAAAATGCTTAAAGTTTCTGTGCACCACTACCTGGCCACAATATAAGCTAGACAATGACTCCATTTGGCCAGACACAGGAACCCTAGACTTCAATATTTTAAGAGATTTAGATAATTTCTACCAATGTAGCTGCAAAAGGTCCAAGCTCCCTTATGTCCAGGCCTTTTTTGATCTTCATGCTAACCCCTCCCTTTGTGCCTCTTGTTCCTTTCATCAAATTCTCCTCACCAAGGCTGTTCCTTCAGAGCCCTCCACCCCCCCATACTCCTCCACCTAGCCTTTGATCCCAACATAGCAAATGAATATTCCCTAATTAGGACCCAACCTCAACCTCCTCTTTCCCCTTAACCCGAGGCATAGCTGGCTCCTTCACCACTCAGCCTTCACTACAATACTCCCATTTTCCCTGTCCTCAAACCTGATGGCTCCTGCTTTTTAGTCCAGGACCTCCACCTCATCAACATGGCAGTTATCCCCATTCATTCAGCCATTCCAAACCCCTATACCCTTCTCTCTCATACCCCTCCTCTACCACTCACTTTACTGTCCTAGACCTTAAGGATGCTTTCTTCTTGATACCCTTACATCCTGACTCTCACAACCTCTTTGCATTCATCTGGGAGGACACTGACACTGGGATGGCTTCCCAACTAACCTGGACTGTCCTGCCCCAGGGGTTTTAAGATAGCCCTCACCTCTTTGGACAGGCCCTGGCCCAGGATATAACCTCCCTAGACCTCAGCCCCTCCATGATCCTGCAGTATGTAGAAGACCTACTTCTTTGCTCTCCATCCCTCTCAGTCTCGAAGACTCACACAATCAAACTCCTCAATTTTCTGGGGGATAGGGGATACAGGGTATTTCTAGCTAAGGCACAGCTTTCTCTCCCTCAAATCAAGTACCTGGGGTTCCTTCTCACACCTACATCCTGCTGCCTAACTATAGATAGAACAAATTACTTAAGGTCTTTAAAACCCCCCACAACCAAGGAGGAACTCCTATCCTTCCTAGACTTTGCAGGGTACCCAGGATTCCTAACTTTGCCCTTCTGGCAAAGCCCTTCTATGAGGCCTTGAAAGGGGACCCCCCTGAGTTCATCAAACCTCTAGGGCCTGTAACAGCAGCCTTCCACACTATCTGTGAAGCACTCCTAAAGGCACCAGCTCTCATTCTCCCCGATCTGGGATATCCATTTCTCTTCTATACAGCTGAAAATAAGAGCCTGGTGTTGGGGGTCCTGGGACAGATGAAGGTACCCACTTTTGCTCTGGTAGCCTATCTTTCTAAATGATTGGATACCACCATCCAGGGATGGAAGCCTTGCCTTTGTGCTTTGGCTACTGCAGCTCTCTTAGCCCAGGAAGAGCTTGAGCTCACTCTGGGTCAGCCTATCTCTGTCCTTTCCCCCCATCAGCTTAAGGATTTGCTAACCCACTCATCTCTTGCCAATCTAGCCCCCTCTAAACTACAGCTTTTTCATGCCACTTTTCTTGAAAACCCCTCACTCACTCTTGACTTCTGCCCTCCTCTTAATCCTGCCTCCCTCCTCCCTTCCACCTTACCGCTCACTCACTCATGTCTGGAAACCCTTCAGGAACTCTCCTATCAGGACCCCTTAATCTCCCCAGAGCCCCTACCTAACCCAACCCTGACTTGGTTTGTGGATGGAAGTTCGACCCTAACTCCAACGGGGTCCCGCAGGGCGGGGTATGCCATAGTGTCCCTCATGGATGTCATCGAGTCAGGACCACTGCCACCTGGGACCACATCACAGAAAGCTGAACTCGTGGCACTTACCAGGGCCCTGGCCTTAGCCAAGGGCCAAGCAGTTAATAGTTTTACAGATTCTAAATATGCCTTCCATATATTTCACCATCATGCCTCAGTATGGAAGGAAAGGGGTCTCCTGACAACCAAGGGAACCCCATAACTAACGGCCATTTAGTCCTCAAGTTCCTGGAGGCCTCCTATCTCCCAGCTAAGGCAGCTGTAATCCACTGTAGGGGGTGTCAGCCTTTCACTGATCCCATAGCTAGAGGCAACAACCTAGCAGACCATAAAGCTAGGGAAGCCAGCATGGCCCATTGCTCCTTTGGTGGTTTACATTTCTTGGCACCAACAGGGATGACCCCCTCTTATCCTGCCCAACAGCACAAGAGCCTTCTGGACATGGGGGCCACTCAAGGGCTGGAGGGATGGTTGCTTCTATCAGACAAGTATTGCCTGCCTGAGGGACAAGCCTCCTCCATTTTAACCTACTTACATAATGCCCATCTGCTTTACAAGTTCCTGGAGCCCCTCATTTATTGCCCTAGAATTTTTATACTCCTCACAGAGGTCACCCCACAGGGCAGAGGCCACCCTCCTCTGTCTTTCAAACCTCACCAACACTGGGGAGCCCTCCCAGGAGTGGACTGGAAAACAGATTTTACCCACATGCCTACCTGCAAGAAACTCAAGTATCTTCTAGTCTGGGTAGATACCTTCTCGGATTGGGTAGAAGCCTTCCCCACAACTGGAGAAATGGGAGACACAGTGGCCACCTACTTAATTCAAAATATTCTTCCCCACTTCAGCTTCCCCCTCACTCTCCAATCAGATAATCATCTGGGTTTTATCTCCAAAGTAACTCAAACAGTCTCTCAGTCCCTGGGGATAACATGGAAGTTACATATCCCCTACCATCCCCAGTCCTCAGGAAAGGTAGAACAAGCTAATTCCCTCCTTAAGGATCCCCTTACCAAGCTCTCCCTAGAGTTACATCAATCCTGGGTCACCCTCTTGCCTCTTGCCCTTACCAGATTAAGAGCCATCCCACGGGCCCCTTCCTTCCTCAGTCCTTTCAAACTTATGTACAGGAGGCCTTTCCTCCTTAACGAACTTTCACTTCAACACCCTTTTCCTCTACATGACTACTTATCTGCTTTTACTCTCCTAAGAAAACTTCTCAGGGAACATACTGACCGAATTATTCCTTAGGCATCTAAGGACCAGATTGATCACCCTCTCCCACTGGGAGAATATACCAACTTCGGGCCACCACACAACAGAAAGGAGTGAGAGGGACCCTCCAGCCATGTTGGATGGGACCTCACCTGGTGATCCTGTCTACTCCTACGGCAGCAATACTCAGTACAATCTGGTTGGATCCATCTCTCTAAACTAAAACCTTCCTGGGAACACAGCAAGTACCAAGGCACTAGCACTGGTCCCCTTAAACTTAAAATCTCAAAGGTACCCTCCTTTACCTCTATTCAAGAATGAACCTTCTACTCCCTGTGCATTTCATCAGCACCATGACTTTAAGGGCCCAAGCTATCTCCTAATGATTGTACCCACCCTGCACCTTCAAGTTTGAAATATGGAAAACCAATAACAAAAATCAGGAGATTGAGCTCCTTGGCTCTTTGTCATGCCTACTCTCCTCATGCTCCTCTGTCTCCCTGGCCTTCGATTTGGGCAAACATACCACCTACCCTAGGTTCCTATGCTTCATAAGTGTCCAGGCTAGCAATAAGTGTAGGGACCCAGGAAACCAGAAAGGATGCCCCTTGTGAACAAGTAACTTCTATTGGCTTCCAGAGAACCCAATGGCCAGGGGATGATTCCCAGAAAAATGGGAAGACATCCCCCCAGAAGAATTAGACAACAAGACATGGGAAGACACAGATATAAATAGGAAATGGGGACTAAAACCAAACTCACTGACTTATGGTCCTAAATGTGACACTCTGGGAAAGTAGAAGAGACTAATGTTCATACCCAGCAGGGTACACCGGTGTGAAGAGTTTTCATTTAAAATAAGTAATCCACATGCATGGATGGACCAGGTTGCAACAGCGGGTGTCTATTACTCAAGTAGCTCAACAAGTCACTGTATTAGTCAGGTGTGGGAAGCGGGTGCGGTCGAGCCGGCCAAGATGGCGCCCTGGCTGGCTGCTTCGAGCCAGCCAAGATGGCGCCCTGGTTGGCTGCCAAGCCTCGTGACCCTCACTTGTTTGCTCCAACTTGCGCAAGCGCTGTAAGCTTGATCATGTGCAGCCTGCCTGACATGATACATCACCGAGCATGATTCTATTGCATGGCCCAATGATTTGCTCCTCTGCCTGCATGTTAGCCCCGTGCTCATGTCCTGATTGGCTCCGTGTGACGGTCTGATTGTGGGATGGATCTGATGAGGGTATATATTGTGGGATGACGAAGAATAAAGGAGAGAGAGTTGCTTGAACCTCACCTTGGCGTCCGTGTTGTCCTTTCCTCAGCTCTGCTGGTCGGAATCTTGGTTTGCGGCAAATGGTGGCCCGTACGGGGAATTTCTTTCCGACAGAATAATAGAGGGTAAGGTCTGCAGGTAAGTGGCGAAGGGATAGCGCTATTAAGGCTCCCGGATTTAGGGGACAAAGTTAGGACCACAGGCAGTGGCGAAGGGAAAGTTACAACAACATCAGTCCCAATCTGGTGCTGAAGGTCTGACAAATTCCAAAAGATCAGCTAGTCTTCAGTCTACAGCAGCAAGACGAACTCACCAGTGAAGAGAAAGCAAGCAGCAAGAAGCCAGGAGTTCTCCTCTGCCATGGCCTTTTATACAGGCTGCCATCAGAGGGCAACACCTATTTAGGGTGTGTCTTCCAGCTTCAGATGATCCAATCAAGAAGATCTCTCTCACTTCAGTTAATCCCAGATCCAGTCAAGTTGACACCCAGGATTAGCCATCACAAGTCCACCCTTTGTCAACTTGACACCCAATAGAGAGATGTCTCTACATCATGTTTAATTTTCAAATGAAAACAATGTTGAGGTCATAATT
>NW_008328349.1:573257-574298 GCF_000622305.1 Nannospalax galili
TATCCCATACAAGCCTTGAATCAACTCAGAATCCTCCTACCTCAGCCTCCTGAGTCCAGGGATTAGGAGCATGCACACAACATCCAGCCTCATTTCTCTCTTCTTGTATCTTATTATACTCATGAGAGCCAAGCTGTGGGGACCTAAAGGCCCCACCTTGCATAGGTCTGAGAGGAAGTTACTAGGGTGCGTGGCCTGACTTGTTTTAAAAGTCTGAAGAATACTTCCGCACTGCTGAGGAGTGCATGATCAGTGCGTGACCATCCTTAAGATACACCCTCACGGGGGAGGGGGGAGTTCCAGGTACCTTTATAAGCTTTGTAACACCTGCAATAAAAGAGTCCCTGCTTGACTAGGCTTCCTGTTGCGTCTGAGTGTCCCTGGGTAATGGGGCAGCGTGGGCTGGTGAATGGCATGCTTACTCATCCCCAATCATCACCTCCCCAGGGGTCGCTGGTTCGAACCCCTGGCAACTGGCACTCAATGTGGCACTCGAAGGAAAGTGAAAAGAAAAAAAGAAGAAAGAAGAAAAATGGATTGGGGCCAATCGAGGAGGTTCGGGGTAAGCAAGACCCTAAATATGGGTAATGCAATTTTTAAGTTTGAAGACCCGGTGCTTAAAGAGCTGAGAGATATGCTCAAAAGCAGGGGATTGGATTTGTCAGATCCCAAAGCTCAAAAGGTTTGGGCAGAGGTGATTCATTTGGCTCCCTGGCTACTTGGGGCTAATGTTTTTACTGGGGCTACATGGGAACATGTGGAATGTCTAGCTCAACAAAGGGAGGTTCAATTGGGGGTTTATCTGCCGCTGGAGTTCTACCCTATTATTTCAGCCTGAAAGGCATGCTTTCAGCCCGAGAGCCCTAAGCCCTCTGTGCCACCTCCTGAAGAGCCTTCAGAAACCCTGGCATGGGGATCATGGGAAGGGTTTGAGGAAGAATGCAGAAATACAACAGAAGTGAAACCAAAAGCAGCCAAAATAACAAGCGGCACCTTGGGTGTGCCCTGGCCAGCTGCAGAGACACCCAGCAGAAGGGCGGG
>NW_008328349.1:575129-581497 GCF_000622305.1 Nannospalax galili
GAGGTCCACGGAACAATGGATAATTGCCTCCAAGGAGGTGGGAACCTAGAGGGGGCAAACCAAAGCCATGGATGCTATCTTACAGATGCAAACAGAGGCTCTGACCCATGCCTTAACCCAGGCATTTAATTCACTTAATCTGAGACAGCAGGTAACAATGGGGCCTAGAGGGATAGAAGGCCCATGTTTTGGCTGTGGCCAGACTGGCCATATTAAAAGAAATTGCCCTCAGCGAGAGAACTGGCCTAAGTCTGGAGGCGGGGTATCAAAAAGACCCCCATCTATGCCCTGTCCCTGGTGTCACAAAGAGCTCCATTGGCAAAAGGATTGTAAATCCAGATTTGATATTGAAGGAAATCCTTTAAAGTAAGTGGGGGTCAGCCTCCAGCCCCGTTGACAAAAGAAGGACTTCCCCATGATCTCCTACACTTACAATGCCCTCGGGGAGGGATTGGGAGAGGAGAAAAACCTATGGTGAATTGGACAGTCCCTATTATCCCTGGTGTAAGGCCAAGATGGATCTTGAAATAGGTGGCAGGAGGTTTTGCTGCCTAGTGGACATGGGGGCTGATAGGACCATTCTTTTTTTTTTGTCTTTTTGAAGCAGGGTCTCCCTGTAGCCCCAGCTGTCCTGGAACTCACTATGTAGACCAGGCTGGCCTTGAACTCACAGAGATCTGCCTGCCTCTGCCTCCCAAGTGCTAGGATTAAAGGCATGCACCACCACGCCCGGCGATAGGACCATTCTTAGAAAGGAGGAGGTCCCATCACAAAGGCACCTAGTTTCTGGGCCCTGAATCCTAGGTGTGGGAGGATACACCCCATCTTATTGCCTTGGATCCCTGCTATTCCCTCAGATTTATTTCTTATAGCTATAGACATTAAAGATTGTTTTTTTTATATATCCCTCTACAACCCCAGGATTGTGAAAAATTTGCTTTCTCTGTACCTTCTGGTGGCGGCAAGGTTATCCGCCAACCTCATAGGACAAGATATCTTGGGGGATGCACAGGCCTGCATAACCACTGATAGCAAGGCCTTTTATGATGACCTTTTGGATCTTGAAGAGTATGATAGGCTTCCTGAGTCGGCAACTCAAGGGTTGTCTCACTATATCTATTACTGGGGGGACCCAAAGAAAGAGCATCGGGTTCACCCCCAATTCTAAGGACCACTGCCCCTCAGGTTCCAGCTATCTGTTGGTCCCCTGGGGCGCCAGTATGGGTGGAGCAGTGGCCATTACCTGAGACAAAGCTACAGGCTTTAAAGGAAATTGTGCAGGAACAATTACGGTTGGGCCACATCAGGCCTTCTGTAAGTCCATGGAACACACCTGTCTTTGTTATTAAGAAAGCCTCTGGAAAATGGAGAATGTTGCAAGATTTGCGTAAAGTCAATGCTAGAATGACCCTAGTGGGTACACCCTTAAGGGGGCTGCCTTGTATCCCTGCTATTTCCTCAGATTTATTTATTATAGTTATAGATATTAAAGATTGTTTTTTCTCTACCCACTACAACTCCAGGATTGTGGAAAATTTCCTTTCTCTGTACCTTCCACCAACTTTAAAATGCCTGATGAGAGGTATGAATGGACTGTTTTACCCCAAGGTATGGCCAATAGCCCAGCATTCTACCAAAGCTATGTGAAGACCCTTTTGGGGCTTGCTCACTTGCTGCCACATGCCACTGTGTACATTTATATTAATGATATAATCTTGGGAGCCCCAAGCCCCCAACAATTAGAAGAGTTATATAAGGTTACTCAGAAATGTCTACAGACAGGCATACTCCATGTATCCACTGATAAAATACAGACTATTACTCCCTTTAAAATTCTGGGAACCATACTCTCTTAGGAAGGAGTAAGTCCTTTAAAACCACAACTGGCTGTCAAGCCCACCATAACCCTGACAGAGCTACAAAAATTACTGGGAGAAATTAATTGGCTATGAGTCCGGATGCCTATTCCCACTGAGATTTTAAGACCATTGTTTCAGTTACTAGTGGGAAAACAGCCTTCAGATCTAATTCACCTGGCCCCTCAACACCTGGACATCTTACATGAGGTCCAGGATACCCTGGACTGAGCCCAACTTGCCCGGTACATGCCTAGTAAGATCTTGAGTTATGGGTGCTCTCCAGTGAGACCCTGATGACATCCGTCCTTACGTAGGGTGGGAATCCCCTTCAATGGGTGCATGCCTCTCTGGGAGATGTACCACAGGTTTATACACCCATGGATCAATTGGCTGACCTAATTGAGAAAGGGCGTGATATAGCTGTGAGACATTATGGCATAGATCCTCTTAAAATCATTATCCTCTGTTGGCTTAGGGATTTCGAATGGCTCTGCAGAAATAATAGCCGAGTGGCCATGGCCTTGGAAGGGTTTCTGGGAAATTTGGACTGTCATTATGGCCCTCATAAATGGGGGACCTCCTTTCACGCCTTCTGTTGGGGTGCTCCCTGACTCTTTGTCAGGAAGCCGTGGCTCAGCTCAACTCAAGGAACTCATGGCCACTGCTTTAGCATTAACAAAGATAAGTGAGCCCATAAGTTTGTTTTCTGACAGTCTGTATGTAGTCAATCTTCTTCCAGGGCTATTAGGTTCTCATATCAGTTGGATGGGAACCACATTACTCCCTTGATGATTCAGACTCTCATGCTCCTTAGAGAGAGAGAGAAGCCCCTATCTTCTTACAGCATCTTAGGGGCACCAAGGATTGCCTGGGCTTTTATCCCAAGGCAACGCAGAGGTCTGTCAGCAGGCCCAAATGAAGCTCAGAGGTTACATAAACACACTCATGTAAATTGGCAGGGACTCCATAAGAGGTTTCCTTAAGTTCCCATCAAGGACCTAAAGAAGATTGTACATACCTGTAAGTCTTGTCAACCCTTTCTACAGGTACTGCCTCTGCAACAGCCAGGGGTAAACCTCAGGGGACTCAAGCCCAATTCCTTGTGGCAATTGGATGTCACACACTATACTCCTTTTGGAAAGCTTAAGTATATTTTCGTGTCCATTGACACATTCTCACATGCCTGTTGGGCTACTGCTCATACAGGAGAGAAGTCTAAACATCATCAGTCTCATTTTCTCCAGTGCTTTGCTATGTTGGGATTTCCCCAAAGAATTAAAACTGATAATGGACCATGTTTTGTGAGTAAAAATTTACAAGATTTCTTGTCACTTTGGGGAATTCAACACAATACAGGAATTCCCTACAACCCCCAAGGTCAAGCCATTGTAGAACGCAACCATCAAAACCTAAAAATTCAATTACAGAAATGAAAAGGGGGAATAAGCCCCCACCAATAGTTGGGTATGGCCTTATTCACTATTAATGTTCTTAATTTTCAAAAAAATCAGTTGGAATCCCTGTTTCAGAAGCATCGGGGATGACAGGAACAGAGACCTGAGGTATGGGTAAGATGGAAGGACCCCATTACCAGATCCATCCATATGGGTGCCTGCGAAAAACCTTAAGTGGGTAGGCCAGGATCCGACTGACTAGCATGACGGTCCATGGACAACAGTTCATGAGATAAAATTCCTCTCTTTATTTATATCCATCTGAGGTAAAGGACTCAGTTCCTTGACTTAATTGCCAGTCAGCCTCTACAACTGGCTGGTTGGCTAAAAGGTACATGGTCTCAGAAGTATTTCAACTTGTCCTACGCCATGACTTCCTTTGTTTCTCTTGATAATTCTTATCTTTAAGTGTCTTTACCAGATAATTCAGCGACAGAGGACCCTTGGAACAGCCATGGCCCACCTCTTCATGATTATGGACTTCCTCAGGACCCCCTCCGGTTGCCCATGCTTGGCTAACTGAGTTAGGCAGAGACTAAGTCTGTCACAGGCTGGCATTACCCACATGGCTGCCCTTAATCATGATGCATTTTTAGCCAAAGATGGGTAAGATGTCCCATGACAAGTACTCCTAAGACAGGACATGCACATGGCCAGGTGCATGATCCAATGATGGGCAAGGCTTCATCAGAGGTGACACAACCTAAGACAGGCAAAAATGTATAAGATTAGAGGAAGGAGATAGCCATCTCTCCTCAGGGAGTTGCCTATGAGGTGGGTAACCTGTGAAATAAAGTCAGTCCAAGCTTAAAATAAAAATAAAAAGGGGGATATGTGGGGACCTAAAGGCCCCACCTTGCATAGGTCCAAAAGGAAGTTACTGGGGGCGTGACCTGGCTTGCTTTGAAAGTCTGAAGAATACTTCCGCACTGCTGAGGAGTGCATGATCAGTGTGTGACCATCCTTAAGATACACCCTTGGGGGGGAGTTCCAGGTGCCTTTATAAGCTTTGCAACACCTGCAATAAATGAGTCCCTGCTTGACTAGGCTCCCCGTGGGCTGGCAAACAGCGTGCTTACTCATCCCCAATCATCACCTCCCTGGGGGTCACTGGTTCGAACCCCCAGTATGTGTATACATGCACAAGCCTGTTCTTAACAAAATAGGACAAGAATACTCATGTCAATTACAATCCATATTTCTGCAACTGGTCACATGGCCAAAGTTGGTATTTGTAACTACCTTCCTCTACTACCCATTCTGTATTTCCCCTACCATCAGCAAGCAGCTCTGCAGGTCTTGGCTCTTTCCCTGCAGGAGTGACCCTTACCTTCATCCCCAAAGGTTCTGGGCCATTTGTTGTCCTGTCTGGACTGGGTTGTTGCAGTTTCCCATTGATTTTAATCACAGGACATGGTAACACCAAAAGTCACCCTAAGGAATCTCCTGCCTTCCAGATATAATCTTCATTACCTCCACTGTGGAGAACCAGTCCAATTTCCCCCTGGTAGTCTGGGTCAATCACCCCTCCTAATACTGTTATTCCTTTCTTAGCCTGCTGACTTAAGGGCATCAGAAGCCCAAAGTGCCCAGGAGGAAGTCTTAGCTTCCAGTTCAATGGAATGTTTGTTGTCTCTCCTGGCAGAAGTACTCCCTCCTATGGAACCAAAACATCCAAGCCAGTAGAGTGCAAAGTCAAGGGTACTTCCGCCCCTTGATTTCTGGACCCGTGAATCCTGGCTATAGGAGAAACTGTACCATATATTGGATGATTCAATCATATACTGCCTTCTGGAGGACCCTGCCTCAGCCCTCCAGGCTATTGCCACCTAATTGGCATTGTAACTGTGTCTTTAAGAGTCCATTCCATTGTGGAGAACAATGGAAAGACCAGTGGATTCCATGACCATGGGCCCACTGTCACACTTCTTTGGCTGTGAAGTGAGTTCCCTGGTCAGAAGCGATGCTGTGTGGAATACCATAATGGTGGATAAGGCATTCTGTAAGTCCCTGGATAGTAGTTTTGGCAGAAGCATTATGTGCAGGAAAGGCAAATCCATAACCAGAATAAGTGTCTATTCCTGTAAGAGCAAAACGCTGTCCCCTCCAAAATGGAAGTGGTCCAAATGTAGTTAACCTGCCACCAGGTTGCAGGCTGGTCGCCACAGGGAACAGTGCCATATTGGGGGCTCAGTGTGTTGGTCTCCTCTGTTGGCAGATCTGGCACTCAGCAGCAGCTATAGCCAGGTCAGCCTTCGTGAGTGGGAGTCCATGCTGTCGGGCTCATGCATAACATCCATCTCTGCCACCATGGCCACTTTGTTCATGGGCCCATTGAGCAATGATAGGGATAGATGAAGAAAGAGGCTGACAATCTACAGAGTGGGTCATCCAATCTACTTGATTATTGAACTTGTCTTCTGCTGAAGCCACTTTTTGATGAGCATTTACATGAGACATAAGTATGTTCACATCCTTTGCCCATTTGGAGAGATCTATCCACATACTTCTTCCCCAAATGTCTTTCTCACCAATTTTCCAATCAAGCTCCTTCCAAGTCCCTGACTGTGCTGGATAGCTTTAGTGTCAACTTGACACACTTGGGTTGAAGGAGCCTCAACTGGGGAATTTCCTCTATTGGACTGGCCTGTGGCCATGTCTGAGGGGCATCTTCTTGATGAGTAATGTGGGAGGGCCCATCCCACTGTGGGTGGTGCCACCCTTGGACAGGTGGGCCTGTGGTGCATAAGAAAGCAGGCTGAGCAGGGGCCAAGGAAGCAAGCCAGTAAGCAACATTCCTTCATGGCCTGTGCTCCAGCTCCTGCTTCCAGGTTCCTGCCCTGAGTTCCTACCTTGGGCTCCCTGATGAACTGTGACCCAGGAGATGTAAGATAAATAAACCCTTTCCTCCCCAAGTTGGTAGTGGTCAGAGTGTTTTGCCACAGCAATGAAGAACAAACTAGGACACTGACCATCCAGCCAAACCATTGGCTACAGCCCATGAATCAGTATATAATCACACTTCTGGCCATTTCTCCTTCTAAGCAAAATGCAC
>NW_008328349.1:581507-584059 GCF_000622305.1 Nannospalax galili
CGAAGTTCTGCCCACTGTGAAGATTTTCGTTCCCCAGTGTCCTTCAAGGTTGTTCCAGAAATTGGCTGTAATGCCACAGCTGTCCACTTCTGAGTGATGCCTGCGTAGTGTGCAGAACCATCTGTAAACCAAGCCCTAGTCTTCTCTTCCTCAGTCAACCAATCATAGGGCACACCCCATGAAGCCATAGGTGCATGCTTGAGAACAGGAGGCATCGTAACAGGAGTAGGAATGATAGGCATTTGGGAAATTTCTTCATATAACTTGCTTGTGCCCTCCAAGCCTGCTCGGGCCTGATCACGTTTGTTCCACTTCCATTTGATAATGGATTATTGCTGTGCATGGCCTACTTTATGGCTTGGGGGGGTCAGATAACACCCAGTTCATGATGGGCAGCTCTGGTCTCATGGTGACTTGGTGGCCCATTATCAAATGTTCAGTTTCCACTAAGGCCCAATAGCAGGCTAAGAGCTGTCTCTCAAAGGGAGAATAGTTGTCCGCAGATGAAGGAAAAGCCTTACTCCAAAATCCGAATGACCTCCGCTGTGATCCCCCTATGGGGGCTTGCCAGAGACTCCAAACAGCATTTTTATCTGCCACTGATACCTTGGGTCTGCTGGATCATATGGCTTGTACAGCAGCCTGGACCTGTTGAAGGGCCCTTTCCTGTTCCAGGCCCCACTCAAAGGTAGCTGCCTTCTGAGTCACTTGATATATGGGTCATAGTAACACACCCAGATGAGGAATGTGCTGCCTCCAGAATCCAAACAGAACCACCAAGTGTTGTGCTTCTTTCTCGGTGGGGGGGGGGCAAGTACAACAACTTATTCTTCACCTTAGAAGGAATGTCTCTTCAGGCTCCACACCACTGAACTCCTAGAAATTTCACTGAGGTAGAAGACCCTTGAATTTTGGTTGGATTTGTTTCCTTTCCCCTCATGAGCATATGCTTAACCAACAAGTCCAGACTGTCTGTTACCTCCTGCCCACTGGACCCAATCAGCAAAACATCATCAATATAGTGGACCAGTGTGATATTTTGTGGAAGAGTCAGGAAATCAAGATCCCTTTGAACCAAGTTATGGCACAATGCTGGAAAGTTAATATACCCTTAAGGCAGGATGTAAAAGTATACTGTTGGCCTTGCGAGCTGAAAGCAAATTGCCTCTGGTGGTCCTTATGAACCCATATTGAGAAGAAAGCATTTGCCAAATCAATAGCTGCATACCAGGTACCAGGAAATGTATTAGTCTGCTTGAGTAAGGAAATCACATCTGGTACAGGAGCTGCAATTGGAGTCACTACTTGATTAAGTTTTCAATAGTCAACTGGCATTTTCTGTGACCCATCTGTCTTCTGCACAGGCCAAATAGAAGAGTTAAAGGGAGATGTGGTGGAATCACCACCCTTGCACCTTTCAAATCCTTTATAGTAGCCTTAATTTCTGCAATTCCTCCAGGGATATGATACTGTTTTTGGTTCACTATTTCCCCTGGCAGAGGCAATTCCAGTGGTTTCCATTTGACCTTTCTGACCATAATAGCCCTCTCTCCACAGATCAGGGAACCAATGTGGGGATTTTGCCAATTCCTAAGTATATCTATCCCAATTATACATTCTGGTACTGGGGAAATAACCACAGGATGAGTTCAGGGACCCACTGGACCTACTATCAGTCAGACTTCAGCTAAAACTCCATTTATCACCCGACCTCCATAAGCTCCTACTTTAATTGGAGGGCCACAATGCTTTTTAGGGTCTCCCGGAATCAGTGTCAACTCAGAACCAGTATCCAATAGGCCATGGAAAGTCTGATTATTTCCTTTCCCCCAATGTACAGTTACTCTAGTAAAAGGCTGCAGGTCCCTCTGGGAAAGGATGGGTGAGAGGTGAACAGCATAACTCTCTGGTAGTGTAACAAGGCCCTTCCTCAAGGGCACCTGGCCTTCCCTCCATTCAAGAGGTTCTGGGTCTGTAAAGTGTCTCAAGTCTGGAAATTGGTTGACTGAGCAAGATTCTCTATTGTTATGATCCAATACTGACTTTCTGTCATTCGTCCTAGAGCTTTTCTGCTTATACAGATCAAATAAAAACTTAGTAGGCTTCTTATGTATGTGGTCCCTGGAAACACCATGATTGATTAGCCAGTACCACAGGTCCATTCGAATCATGCCATTGTAGGTATTGTTTTGCCTTTGCCTCCCATTACGATAGGTATGCTCACCTTGTCTTTGGTAATTCAATACTGCCACCTGACTCCTACTCTGAGGTCCTGTTACACCTATTATATTTACATTTAATTTATGCAATTGAGCAGCAGCATCTCCAACTGTAAGATTTGGCATAAGGAAAAGAGCAAAAACAAAGCTCTTCAAATGTTCTGGTGTCTCTCTCAATACTTTCCATCTTATAAAATCAGTAAAAGGCATGTCCTCTGACCCTTCCCATTGTGGAGGATTTGGTTTTGCAGTGCAAATCCACTCAAGCATACCAATTTGCCTGAGCCTTACAATCCCTTCATCCACACTAAGCCAGGGGATATCAGGTATCTC
>NW_008328349.1:584288-588149 GCF_000622305.1 Nannospalax galili
CATTCCCAGACATATTCATTAGACTTCTGCTTGAAAGAAGTAATAAATTCACTAAGTTCTTTAGTGGTGTAGTGCACCTCCTCATGGACCACTCTTTCTATCTCTCCTCTAGGGGCCTGCTTAGCTTTGAGTCTGGTTATAGGTCTAGAGGCAACAACAACTGGGCCCTGAGGGACATCAGCTTTGTCTTGCTGAATGGGATTAGTCTCCTCAATGGGATTAGTTTACTCAGGCAAGGGTGGGGAGGGTGGGTCTGCTGAGGATGGGGAGATTAATTCATCAGGTGAATCAAATGCCTCAGAGTCTGAGGATTCAAAATCCTCAGCCTCCTCAGGGTTCTTCCACACATCTTCATCCCATGTGTCAGGATTCCAATCTTTCCCTACCAATGCCTTAACCTTTACTGCTGACACCCTTTGAGGCTGGGAATTAAATTTTCATTGTAGGTCAGCCAAACATATAATAAGGGCTCCAGCTTGATTTTCTGCAGCTTTAGCTCTCTGGCTGCTGGAGAGAAGATTCTCTTCCAGGGCACACTTGGAGACATTTAAACTGTTGATTCGAATATGTGCTTCGAATCTGGAGCTTGTCAATTTTATCATTAAGCTCATTGTTTATCTTCATCACTTTATCCAGAGATGCTAGAAGTAACCAGCCAGCATCATTATTTTTCTTATTTTTCCACAAATTATCAAGTGTTTTATGTGTAGAGTCACAAAATTTCTTGCTCTTCACAAGAGGTGAGTTAGGAGATTCAAATGGGTCTATCTCCATAATTGTTTCAAATAGTTTACACCACCCACAGATTTTCAGTGATCTCCATGCTATCTGAAGACTCTGAGTCGGAGAGCCTGCTCCAAATACCAACAAGCCCATTAAAGAAATTCATCCTTTCAATTCTGTTTCTCTAGAACCACTCCTGGTACCACAATCTGTATTAGTCAGGGTTCTCCAAAGAAACAGAACTGGTAGAATGAATATATATATATAGAGATTTATCAGCTTAGCTTACGGGATAGAATCCAAGTAGTCTAACAATGGCTGCACTGCACTGGAGAGGCTGAGAATCCACAGTTGCTCAGTCCATGAAGATGGATGCCTCAGGAGTCCCAATCTGGTGCTGAAGGTCTGACAAATTCCAAAAGATCAGCTAGTCTTCAGTCTACAACAGCAAGATGAACTCACCAGTGAGAGAGAAGGCAAGCAGCAAGAAGCCAGGTGTTCTCCTCTGCCATGGCCTTTTATATAGGCTGCTATCAGAAGGTAACACCCATTTAGGGTGTGTCTTCCAGCTTCAGATGATCCAATCAAGAAGATCTCTCTAATTTCAGTTAATTCCAGATTCAGTCAAGTTGACACCCAGGATCAGCCATCACAGTCACTTTAGGGTAAAAATTAAGAAATCAATCCAAAATTCTTGATCCCAAAAGGCCATAGTAACCATAGACCAAGCAAAGAACCAGACAATAGAACAGCTCCAACTTTTTAAAGCAACCCCCCTGCCCCCCCCCGTAGCTTCTTCTGGGATTGCATCCTTTCCCTTTCTAAAGAGTTTCTCTAGCGTTGATGTATCCACCTGCTTCCTCTGCTACAGGCCCACTCCTCATTCCCCTCCCAGTTTATAACATCACCAATCAAACTAACCTCCAGTGTTCCCAGAGCCTTCTAATGCAACAATCCCTGCCTGTCCCCCCCTCCCACTTTAATCAAACAGTGCTGGACTCCCATACCTCTGATTGCTCCCACTCTTCAATTCACAATGTTACAGTTAGGGGAAACACCACTCTAGCTCCAGGGCTACTCTTTCTCTGCTTCTCCAAAATATATACCTATATCTCCCAACAAGTTAGAGATACCTGCACCCTGGTTGTCCTCATACCCAGATTAACTCAGGAGAGGTGCATGACTTTCTCTCCACAGAAACAGGAGGAAGTAGGAGAAAGAAGTTAGCTACTCTAGCAGTCCTGGTAGTAGTCAGCCTGGTATCATCTGTAGCTGCCACAGGACTTGCAGCAGGGAGCCTGGGACACACTCTGATCTCAACTCAGCACCTCTCCCAGGAGATCTAGGATCTCAGGTGAGAACTCACCACAGTGGTTGAGGCAACAGCCCAGTCAATTCAGATCTTACAACAGCATTTGTCCTCCCTGGCCAAGGTTGCCCTCCAGAACAGATGAGCCCTGGACCTGCTAACCTGCTAACCACAGAGAAAGGAGGTACCTGCATGTTCTTAGGCAAGGAGTGCTGTTACTATGTCAACCAATCAGGTAAGGTTGAACATAATGTAAAATACTTTCAGCAGGCAGTAAAGATCTTTTGCTTACAATCTCCCAATACCAACAGTCACTCCTGTGGGACATTTTTACAGGACTGACACATTGGCTTCTGCCCCTACTCAGCCCCCTGCTTTCTATTACTCTAGTGCTAACTATTGCCCCCTGCTTCTTCAGGTACCTTCAGGGCCAGATCCAGCAACTCATGCACACTAAGTTTAGCCAAATGTTGCTTTCCTTTCCCCCATATATATGAAAGCCTGTCAAATACTGAGGACCTTGTTCAAATGCATGAAGTGGAGATCCCCAAGGCCTGACCAGACCCTAACCCTAGCCTTCCCTTCCCTACACTGACGTTGACCATCAGGAAGTAGCCAGATGAGAAAGGCTGCCCCCTAGCCTGTAACACAAAAGGTTGAATGTTAGGGTCCAGGTCTGCAGGTGACCCTCCCCTAGTGCAGTAAAGCCTCTCAAGACAGGCCCTGAAGCCCCCTTGTAAAACAGCAACTGGCCAGGCAGCTGCATTTAGAGCTGTCTCAGCACAAGCTGTTTTCCAGATAATTTTAGAAGATAAATAGACCCCTGCACCCATGACCCAATTGCTGCAAGAGCTGTCTCTGCGTAGGTTGCTTCCTTTAAGATAAGTTTAGAAGAGAAACAGACCCTCATTAATCTCATGCCCCAGGACCTGGTTGACATAAGGGGCTGTTTCAGCAGAGACTGCTTCTTCCTGATAAGTTCCAGACCCCTCTGCCTGCTGAAACTGTTTGAATCAATTTTTCTACCTTCCACATTCCCTAATCCCATATAAAAAGCTCTCGGCCAACAGCCTGCAGACTGGTAGTTTCCTCACACCCGAGCTGACAGCTATCCCATGTGATCCTCCAATGAACCTTAACCTGCTGGAGTTCTTGTTTGTGTCTTGGTGAATTTTTCCCATTTACCTAACAGTTGTTGTTTGGTTTTGTTTTAGATAGGTTCTCTCTGTAGCTCCAGGTGGTCTAGAATTCACTACATAGGCCAGCCTGAACTTGCTTGATGTTACAGAAATCCATCTGCCTTTGCCTCCCAAGTGCTGGATTAAAGATGTGCACAACCTGGCTTGAAGTTGGTTTTAATGTATTTTAGCACATACACAATAAGCTGGACACAATAAGATATTTGCATTCATAAAAAGGTTTATAAACTGGACATGGTCGTTTATACCTGTAATCTTAACACTGAGGAGGTAGAAGCCAGAGAGTTATAAGTTCAAGGATTATCTGGTTTATATAGCAAGTTCTAGGCCAGCCATAGATATTGTCTGAAACAAACAAAAACCCAGAAAAACAATCCAAAAGAGCAACAACAAAACAACCCCATACAAAAACAAAGAAAATGAAAATGAAAAGAGGCTTGTAAAATATGGAACAAAGCATAAGGATTTATATTTGTCCATAAATGTGCCTCTTTACTGATGAGAACAACTGAAATACTATTGCATAAGGATGAAGTGTTTTACTGAGCCAATGTTTTGGAACAAACATCCTCTTGTCTTATCATCCAGATGTCCAAACAAAAAAAATATTTCTGGCATACAGAAGGCATA
>NW_008328349.1:588314-605313 GCF_000622305.1 Nannospalax galili
TGTTAGGAAAAATGTCGACAATGTTTGAAAATTTCACAGTGCTTTTTGAAAAACATTTTAAACAGTATGCTCCCTATAAGTAAGTTGATGTTATATTTTAAAATATTAACATTTATTATAAAATATTAAATATTTGCTTCCGTCAGGCATGGTGGTGCACCCCTTTAATCTCAGCACTTGGGAGGCAGAGGCAGGTGGATCTCTGTGAGTTCAAGGCCTGCCTGGTCTACATAGTGAGTTTCAGGTCAGCTGGGGCTACAGGGAGACCCTGTCTCAAAAAACCAACCAAATAAACAAAAAAAGTTGGTTATTTGGCTCTCTGTTTTAAGGTTTCCTTTTGTGACTCAATTATTATATAGTATTCATTTTCTTTTAGCGAGTTATTTATTTAATTATTTGAGCTATTTTATTTATTTATTTTCATTTTATGTGTATGAGTGTGTTGCCTGCATGAATGTAAATGCAGCACTTGTGTGCAATGCTGGCAGAAGCCAAAAGAGAGTGATGGATCCCCTGGAACTGGTGTTATGGACAGTTGTTGGCTGAAATATAGGTACTGAGTGATAGACTATGCGAACCTCAGAAAAACCATGAGCTTCATTAGAGGAAGCCATAAAGGCATAAAACCGTCAGAGTGGCCAAAAGGCTCTAAATTGTAAAAGTACAAAGTTTCCCTAGTGACCTAACAGCTATAGATTAAAGACCTGGCTCTGCTCATCCCTTATCAGTTGGTCACTCCCAAGCCTGAGAAGAAATGTTTGTGGAGCCTACCTGTCTCCTCTAAGGCCATAGATAATGTTCCTGTGAGTTCCTGGGTAAATAAAACTTGAGAAGGAGATCTTTAAGCCTGGCCACTAACTTTACTCTCCACTAAGTGTAGTTGTGTCCCACGACCCTGGTATACCCCCCGCCTCCAGGTATCTTTGTCTAGTTGCAGAAGTTTGGTTCTCGAGGACAGCCTCTACCTCTCACTGTATCTTCTTTGAATAAAGGAAGATATATTCCTTGCCTGTTGCAGGACTGACTCTGGTTTATTGTCTCGTACTCCTGTATCTTTCCTTTTATTTTCCAAAAATCTAACATTTGGTGGCCCATCCAGGGAAGGGTTTCAGGGGTCCATCCCAGAGGCCCTGGCCCTCCCTCTACAGACCCTCTCCAAAGGCCTCTGGGCATCTCTGGCCTGGGTGACCATTGAGTGTCCAGCAGCCTTTCACTTGGAGCCTCTCCTTGGCTCTCTTCCTCCTAATTCTCCTCTTCTACCCCCTGACACTCTTTGCTTGTTCCTTTTTCTGCATCTAGCCAGACCTCCGGGTAGGGAAGCCACCTTCCATTTGTTTCGCCCTAGCATCCACCACCTCTGGAGACAAGGTAATCCTGGCCTGACTCAGGGGTGCCACCAACCAGGTCCCAGGGGCTCCGGGAGTCCATGCCATTTGGGGGGCTCCGGGAGTCCCCCTTCCACCAGGATCTTAAGACTGAGGTAGCTCGAAAGCTCTGGGAGTTTTCCACTGGGCACTCGGCTTCTGACTCCATCCCTGGTGTTTAAGAGAATTGGGGATGCCCACTTCTAAACACCAGGCCCTGTTTTGGTGGATCTGAACCCAGAAGGATGCCTCTGAGGGGCTGGTTCTCATCTCCCGCCTTGTCTCCCCAACCCACTAGGGGTCCAAATTTTTCGGCTTCTGGCTTCTGGGAAGTCAACCCACAGGGGATCTAGTAAAGCTCTGGGAGCTTGCTAGGGGAACCAGCAAGACTCCAGAAGCCTGCCCACCATGGGCTCCAAATTATCTGTTCCAAAAGATACACCTTTGGCTTGCCTTAAAACAAACCTCAAAACAACTCCAATTAGTAAGACTGGAACCAGCTGAACTTACTCAGCTGTGGGTCCAAATCTGGCCTTACTATTCCTTGGGCAGTGGCTGCTGTTGGCCCAAAATTGGCACCTTTAATCATAATGCTTTAACAGGTTAAAATTTCCATAAAACAAAAATGGAAAATGGTGTGAGATACCCTATCTTCAATGTTTCCTTGCTCTAAGGTCCAGTCGCTCTCTCTATAGTTCTTGTACTACCCATCAAATTCTTTTATATCGTTAAAGCCTAAAACCCAAAGCCGAAAGACTTAACCACCCTCTAATCTGGAAATTTGACCCCACTGACAAAACCCCACCCTACAATCCTCCACAGGGGTCTGAGGTCTGATCAACCCAAGCCCTGACTCGTAATCCCCCTCTTCTCCCTCCCTCCCCTTCTTCAGCTCCCCCATGCCCCCATTCTCCCAAGGTTCACTTCCTCCTCCAATCTCCATCTCCTTCCCTCCGCGTGTCCCCTTCCTCACCCGCAGCCCTTGCTCCATCAAACCGTGCCTGGCTTTCACTGACACACACAGTCACACTAACAAATTGTAAACAAGTAGAGACAGGCCACTCGATCCCCAATCAGCCTTCTCGGATTTCTTTTGCCTGCCACTTCAGAGTTTCTAAGCTGAGGCTTACTGGGAGCAGTGGCTGAGGGACAGCAGCAGGGGCCACAGCAGCAAGGGCAGCATTGTGCCTGGACCACAGAAGTGCAAAAGCCTGTTTGCCAAAAACAAAGGCTCTGTTTATCTAACTCACCCCCACTGTGCCTCTTTTGTCACCTATAAGGTTCTTCTACAGATCACCGCCCCCCAGCTCCCACCTAAGAAATTGCTTAGCAGTTAAGAACACTGTCTGCTCTTACAAAGGACCCAGGTTCAATTCCTCACACCTAAACTTTATGAGTTTTTACTGTCCTTTTCAATTCCACTCTCTTACTTTTATTTCATTCAATTGTTTATTGACTTTTAACAGAAACTGTTTTAAGTTTTCCACTAAGTACAAATTTATTTCCAGGTTTTCTGTCTCTTGAGAAACTACAGTCCTCCAAGATTTAACTCCCATTCTGTTTACAAGTTATATTAATTAATTACCTTATTTTTATGTTTCACTCAGATTCCATGTTCTTTTAGTAAAACAATAACACATGGCATTCTCTTCTGAAGCCAATCCTCGTGACTCCTGCTATGCCTGCTCCATCAAATCGTGCCTTGCTTTCACTGACACAGTCATACTAACAAATTGTAAAAAAGTAGAGATCTGTCAAAGCATCTTTATAATCAAATTTATTAAGTGACACGTTTTAGGTACACCTAGTTTTGTGTAATTGTGTCATATATGTCTAACAATTATTTTTATGTTGTTTAAAATTATGTCACATGTTTCTATATGTTTCTATGTGTTGAGATCCTGAACTGGCTCTGCAAACTTACCTAAGTTACTCCATTTTGTTCAGAGCCATTTTAGCAGCAACTTTGCTCCACACCAAAAGGAAACGGGGGGGGGGGCAACCTTGGGTCTTGGGAAATTGTCCTGGCCATGAACCATGGAATGTGCTAATTCCAGACATTATACATCTGGCTAACCAGGTTGTTTTCCCTTCTGTAATCTGCTTGCTATTTTGGGTCACCTTGACAAAGACCATAAGACCACCCTTGTTATCCTGTTATTGTATGACCGCCTAGAAGTTGTTTACCTTGACTGTCTTATTATACTTGTTATGGCTAGAATAGTTGGCTAGTTTTAAGGTCATGAATCTGGATGCCAAGTTACATGACTATATCACTTGTCTATATAATGATTGGTTGCTAATTACTAATATTAGAATTCTGTTATGTTGTATAACCCTGATTGGTGTATGCAGATTTTGCTTATGCTATGCTTACTGTAATCCTATAAAAACTCTGATCAATCAATGCTCAGGGCTGCTTCTACTCCCAAGATAGACACCCTGGCTGGTCGAAAATTAAAATTTACCTTGCGACTTTTCTCAAAGTGGTGTTGGTGATTTTTTTTTTGTGAACTCTGACCTATAACAATCCCATGTAATTATGTCATATGTGTCTATGATAACTGTCCTCATATATCATTTATGTCAAGGCAATTGTAAAATATGGCCACTTCAAATTTTTCCTTTTTCATTATTTTTATTGTGCACGAAGTTATTGGTTTTATTTTTGGTATGCTAATTAAAATACACAGGGACAAATTTACATTCAAAGGCCTTTTAAACTTGGGTACCCTAATCAATTTTAAATCTATTAAACAATGTCTCTAGGTCTCTGGCTATATAAAAATCCTATTTGCTAAGAATCTTTTTGGTTCTGGTTTATTCTCAAAAGGTTTTAAGGTGTCCATTTTGTTTGTACACAATCTACATAAACTTACATTCCTTAAAACTAATTAATTTGGTATCAAATTAGCTTATAAATAAAGCCTCGAACAAACTAAAGTTATTAAATTAACCTAAAAATATTTTTTACAAGTCAAAATATTTTCTCTTTAGTACTTACCTTAATTCTTCTTCTATATTATGGTTATTACTTAAAAATATTTTATTATTACTTAAAAATTATTTTAAGTAATAAATGCTTCTGTTACAGGAAAAATGTTAGCCATTTACCACTATTGTCTCTTTATAGCCAATAAATAGATACATCAAGGTCCATACCTTTACCAAGCTTATATTGTACTGATACATCAAGGTCCATACCTTTACTAAGCTTATATTGTACTGATATGTTTAAAATGGTTATTCATCTATCTATAGGTATGAGGGACTAAATATTGTTTATTGATAAATTCTCACAACAAATAATGGGTTAGTTTATAAATGTTATGTCTCAGGGTATCAAAAAAATATTTTTAAAAAGATAGACTTGGAAAGTCAAAGGTAATAAAATTAAGATGGCTGGCTATTTCCAGAATGGAAGAAATAATAAAAATGTTAAACAAGTTTGTTAAAGGTCTGAGTAAATTTATAGAAATACAAGGTTGTTATTGTTGTTACAATAATTACTGTTAGAGCAAAAATTTTTTTCAGTATACTTCTCTGACTTGTGCGACACACCTAGTCACAGTCTGGAATTAAATGGATGCAAACAAGTATTGGAGTTACCTGTAACAACTAAAAAATGTCCTTTTATGTATCTCTGTGTTATACAAGTATTACTTTCAGTGTTTTCCTTCACCCATAACAAAATAATTTGGCTCATGAAAACTAGGTTTTACCTCCCAGAACAAAATGGGACAGTCCAAAAGAAAACAATTTCATTCCATGGGTTTGGTCTAAATCCAGATCAGTTTATTTCCTGTCTATAGGTATGTTATATCACCCACCCCACCCCTCACTTCACCCATAATAAACAAAAGTAGCCATAGAAAAACTACACCCTTCTTCTTCTTCTTCTTCTTCTTCTTCTTCTTCTTCTTCTTCTTCTTCTTCTTCTTCTTCTTCTTCTTCTTTTTAATGTCTTCAGGGTCTGGAGACAGACCTGAGGGAATTACTTTGAATCCCTTTCCTGGTCTATGCCTACTTGATCTATGATGCTAAATCTTTTCCACTCATTGTTTATTTAAAAATGTTTGTTTTTGTTCAAGTTTTATCTACATATTACACAGTAATCAAAGGCACCAGACTAGTGTAGCTAACCTTCTTAGATGTTTAAAACCCATACTTAGAGGCTTATACTAATCTGGTCAAAGGGGTTTGAGGGACAGTTTTGTTCCTTGCCTTCCAAGGTCAACTAAGTTCCAGGGAAATATGGGTCATCTCTCAAAATGTCCTGTAACTGTGGTGAGTCCCCTGTCCTCTTGTTCAGGAAGGTCATGGAGATCCCATTAGAGGGACTCAGGCCAATGTCCAGTCTACAAGGAGGAGGGTCAGCACAGGAAAATGTTTCTTCCATGCTTCCAAGAAAAGCCAAGGTCAAGCAGGACTTCCTGCCTTATCATCACATAGATGGAACTGTTAAAAGGAAAGCCAAAGGAGCAAGGGGCTCCCCCCAAAGCCTGAGTGATCCCTGAGGACCACAGCCTCAACTGACCTTCACAATAAAACAAAAACCTGGTTTAATTTGGGCCATCTGTAAGGTCTTAAATACCCAAATGGAAAGTATAACCAAAATGAAAATAATCAGTATATTTCTTTTACAGTCCAAAAAATTATACTTCCCAGACATTAGGCTTAAAAGTTCATATACAATATTATTTACAAATTCCCACTAGAATTTTGTGCCACCTACAGCCAAGGGGGAACAAGTCCACTTATGAAAATTAAATGATAACTAAATTTCTTCTCTCTCCCAGTCTATAGAAGCCATCTGGGAGGAAGCTCACAATGTGATTCAAGCCACTCCAACAGCTATAAAAGTGCTTGAAAAACAAATCCTGAGTCCAGCTGTGACACCCCCCAAAAAGAATATGGTCAAGTGAATGGATGCTCTTGGAAGCCCCCATCAAGAAACTCTAATGAACTTTAATGTGGACATTTATTTCTTCTGGTTCCCCACCTAAAACATGTGCCTAACTATGCTTGTTTCACTTCTCCTTCATATCTCCTCCCAGACACCAGCCAAGGACTAACAGTTATATGCTTTGGGTTTTTATTTTTTATTTTTTCAGATGGATCCATTGAAGGAGGACCCCTGTTGCCACAGTCTTTGCCCCTGTTCAGCACGGAAGAAGCCAGAATGACCCGACACCCAAATTCCCTATTGTCAACTAGGGTTACCTCTCCAGAAGAAGGAGATGGGTAGAGACCCCAAAAGAATAATGACAAGTTTATCCCAGATGAGGAATGGACTGGCCAGCTCATCTTCCCATCCTTTCCCTACACTATTCTTAATTAGCTATTGTCTCCAAAACTTCTTACAGAATCTCCTGAGCAGCCTGTATGACTGCCAAAGCCTCTACCTGAGACCAAATTAAGACTATGCTCCTGCTCCATGCTATCTGAAAACTTCTCAGAAACCAAAAGTTTCCTGAGACAAATGGCTTGCTGGCCCACTGCAGAAAAGTTGTGTCACCTTTACTGACCTAATCCTCTCTTCAGTTGGCTGAGGGATCTTCAAAGTAACCTCTAATAATGCCACCAATTGGGATTCCATTATTGACACAAAAACTGTGACTTCAAGGAAACTTTGTGTCCCATACCCAGGACTCAATTCAGTTTTTCCTCACTGTGCCTATATCTTCTTATTTCCCCCAAAGTAATGTGCCCCTCTTTCAATCCCATCCCTTGCCCTCTCCTTTTTTTTTTTTAATGAGCCCTCAGGGTCTGGAATGATAGAATATGCAAACCTCAGAAAAAGAGCTTCATTAGAGGAAGCCATAAAGGCATAAAATCATCAGAGTGGCCAAAAGGCTCTAAATTGTAAAAGTACAAAGCTTCCCCAGTGACCTAACAGCTATAGATTAAAGACCTGGCTCTGCTCATCCCTTATCAGTTGGTCATTCCCAAGCCTGAGAGGAAATGTTTGTGGAGCCCACCTGTCTCCTCTAAGGCCGTAGATAACATTCCTGCCAGTTCCTGGGTAATCTTGAGAAGGAGACTTTTAAGCCTGGGCACTAACGACTCCCCACTAAATGTAGTGGGGACCCCCCGCCCCGGGTTTCTTTGTCTAATTGTAGAAGCTTGGTTCCCACAGACAGCCTCTACCTCTCACTGTATCTTCTTTGAATAAAGATATATTCCTTGCCTGTTGCAGGACTGACTCTGGCTTCTTGTCTCCTACTCCTCTATTTTTCCTTTTATTCTCCAAAATCTAACACTGAGAACCAAACCCAGGTCTCCTATAAGGGCAGTCAATGCTCTTAACTGCTTGGCCCTCTTTCCAGCCCCCTATGTATTTGGTTTTAAAGACAGTCTTCCTGTAGAGCCAGCTGGCCTGGAACTTGCTATATAGACCAGGCTGGACTAGCTCCCACAGAGATTCGAATGCTTCTGCCTTCCAAGTGCTGGGATTGAAATCAGACATCACCATGCCTGACATTTCTTTTAGCAAATTTAACAGGACATTGCCCTTTCCCAAGTGAAAATTGGGCACAAGTATACATGCCATGGTGTGCCTCTGCCATAGGGTTCTCTCTTTATGAGGGTCCAGGGACTCAAACTCAGGTCATTAGGTTTGGCAGTAAATATCTTTACCCACTGAGTCACCTCACTAGCCCCCAAGAAAAAATTATTGAAACAATGTATTTCTCAGGGAATGATTTTGATATGAAAACTTTTTTTCTTGAAGTTATATTTTTTTTTCTTTGTGTCTAAACATGTTTGAACATTTAAGCACTAATAGTGAGCTTATACCATGAGTCTACCTGGGACACACTTTTCATCACTTGCTAAGCATAATCCTTCATAACAACCCCAACATTGAAATTACCTTGATAGTTGCCACTTAACTGGGAACATCAGAGTGAAAAAAAAAAAAAAAAAACCCCACAAAAACACTATGCAGTTTGGGAGGGTGCTGGTGGGGATGGGGCTATAAAGATGATTCAGGTTGAGATATTCTGTATGAAATGCAACAAAATTTAATAAAAACAAAGCAACAACAAAAAACAACAACACTATGCAGAGCATTCACCAACCCAGAGCCATCCACTGGAGACTTGACATCCAAAGTAAGATACCCAAGCATGCATCTAGAAGTTTCTGGGCACCAAAAAAGATGGAGACCACATTCTAGGACATGAAGAGGAGTGCAAAAATAGTCTAGAAAGTGAAACTTATGCAGCTTCATCTAAAGTGTATGGAAACTTTATTCTGAGACAAGACCACATGTCACCAGGCTAGCCTCGAACTTGACCTGGCTGTGCAGCCAAGGCTAGCCTTGCACTACTGATATGCCTGCCTCTGCCTCCCAAATGCTGGGATTCCAAGTGTGTGCCATCCTCTTGGCTTTGAGGTCTTGATGCTCCTATTTCAACCTCGGAAGTGTTGGTGCCACAGGCATGAATGGCTACGCCCTAGCTGAGTCAACATTTTATCTTTTCTCTACATTTGCTCTAGGGGAGTCCCTGTTTGTCTATCTTCTTATCTTCATGGACATTCCTAGAAAGACAGTCCTGGGGCTTGGAGCATAGAAAATTGTTTCTCAATCTAAATTGGTTTTTGTCCTTAAAACTCTGCCTGAAAGACAGGCTGGTGGTGCACACCTTTAATCCTAGCACTTGAGAGGCAGATGGGGAGCTATCTAGGGAGTTCTAGTTCTCTGTATCTGGAGCTAAAGAGAGACCCTGTCTCAAAAAAACAAAAAAACAAAACAACAACCAACTCTGCCTGAGAACATTCTGTCCCATTGGGGCAGTGCAGGTGTTGGTGGAGCTGGTATGAACTGGATAAGACTTTAAAGATTAGCTAGAAGACTATAGGGTGTGGCCTATGGTTTCCTGAGCCTCTTGTCTTCAGAGATGCAAGCTTATGCTCTCCAAGTGCCCATGCAACTCCCAGTTGTGGCCTTTGAAGTGTAGTTCTTGAGGTCAGTAGCTCACATTACAGGGTCTGACAAGCTCTGACACTGCATTTTTGTGGAGGAATTCACCACAGGTGCTCATATGTGGAGTCTAGTAAGAAAGGGAACTGGGGATGTAAGCTCTGTGATAGAACACTTGCTTAGCATTTGCACAGCCCTGGGTTCAATCCTCAGCATAGGGAAAAAAAAGAAAGAAAGAAAACACAACTTATAGTCACAAGGAGAAAGAATACTCCAGGTTCTTACTACAGCAAAAACATGTCACTTTTATATCAAACTGGATATTATTTGGAATCGTTTCAAAGCCACATAATACCAATTATGATAGGAATTTATATTGATTGTTACCTTTTGTGCAAAATAAAAGGAATAGAGGAAATATTCTGTGCATAAATTTTCTGTGCATCACAAATATTATAATAATACCACCAACAGGAGCTGGAGAGATGGCTCAGCAGTTAAGAGCACTGACTGCTCTTGCAGAGGACCCAGGTTCGATTCCCAGCACCCACATGGCAGCTACGAACTCTCCTTAACTCCAGTTCCAGGGGAATATGAAGCCTTCTTCTGACTTCCACAGCATTGCATGACACCAGTGCACTCACATACATGCAGGCAATATACTCATACTCATAAAATAAAAATAAATAAAATATTAAAAAAATACCACCGCAGGGCATGGTGGCGCATGCCTGTTGTCCCAGCGCTTGGGGGGCAGAGGCAGGTGGATCTCTGTGAGTTCAAGGCCAGCCTGATCTACATAGTGAGTTCCAGGACAGCTGGGGCTTACAGAGAGACCCTGCTTCAAAAATACCAAAAAAAAAAAAAAAACACCAATAACATTAGTTCTCTATGAAAAACTGCTAAGTGATGGGTTAGTACAGTAGTTTGCTTGTTGTTCAATAAATATTCACTCTGTTTCCCTTTCTATTTTGGGCAGGTTATACTTAGGCATGGCCCTATGGCTTGCTTTAGCCAATGAACTATTGAGAATGAATGTGAACAGAGGCCTTAAGTATGTTTTATTTGGATCCAGGTTTGACTTGTTCTTACAGTTGGGCCACTTGCCAACAGAACATGCCCTAACAGCATAGATCCTTCAGCCTGGGCCCCAGAACAGCCTGACCAGAACCTTGGAATCCAGACTGCTGTTCTAGTTTGCTTTCTGTTGATGGAATAAACACCACAACAAAAAAAAAATTCAGGTGTAATAGGTAAAGTAGCTGATGGATGAACGGGGTTGATCAGGAGAAAGCACCAGGACACAGATAAAACTCCAGTGGAATAGTGTTTATTAGAAAAGAAACACCTGGGACAGATTCCCTTCTGGGTAGGGAAAATGTCTGGTTGTAAGCTGGGGTCTTTTATAGGGGGAGGCTTCTAGGGGGTGCAAAAGGTTGGGGGGGAGCAGGACAGTGGGATTGTTAAAACCTGCCCTCTTTAGAGATCAAAGGGGAAGCCTGCTGTGTTGGCCAAACAGTAGAGAAAAGTCTGCTTTTGACTTCAAAGACCAAGGTGCTTTTCTCAGGGGCTTGAGGAGCCCTAAGGTCCTCTTGGTGAGGGGGCAGGGCTATCTGAACCCTAACATGGAGGAAAGGATTTATTTCATCTTATATTTCCAGGTCACAATGCACCATTGAGGGAAGTGGACAGGAACCTGGAGCAGAAACCACAGAAAAATACTGCTTACTGGCTTACTCTGTCTTGGTCTCTCCCAGATTTATATAGTCCAGGCTTACCTGCCCAGGGATGGTGCTACCCACAGTAGGCTGGGCCCTCCCATATCAACCATCAATCAAGATAATTCCTCACAGACCTGGACACAGACCCATCTGAGCCAAGCAATTCTTCCATTGAGGTTCCTCCTTCCCCTGTGGCTGTAGGTTATCAAGTTGATAATAAAAACTAACTTGTATAATCTCTGAACACCAGTATAAAGCACAATTATCAGCTGACATGCAGACTTGCCAGTAAGAAAACTAAAGGCTTACTGTAGTATGCTACTCCATTTTGGTGTCTTTAAAAACAAACAAGGCAAGGTGTGGTGGTGCATGCCTTCAGTCCCAGTACTGGGCGGGGCAGAGGCAAGTGGATCTCTGTGAGTTCCAGGCCAGCCAGGACTACACAATGAGATCCTGTTTCAACAAACAAAAATCCTAACCAACCAAACAAACTATAAACCAAACCAAATAAACCGAGTAAAAAAATAAGCAAAACTTGCTAACTAGGCATGATGACACAGGCCTGTGATCTCAGCATTTGGGTAGCAGATACAAGAGAATCAGGAGATTAAAGTCACCTTTAATTACTTAGTGAGTTTAAGGACAGCCTTGGCTATATAAAACCTTGTTTTAAACAAAATTAAACAACAACTGTTTTTGAAATAGGGTCTGCAGTGTTATCCAGGCTGGTCTACCCTTCCCGGGCTCAGCAATCTTCTTGCTGGAGTCTCCAAGGTAAGTGAAGCTGGTAGAAAAGCTTGGAGTCTTGTTTTGTTTTTGAGACAAGGTCTTCCTCATGTCAGTCCCCCTGCCTCAGCCTCCCAAGTGCTGGAATTACAGGTATGAGTTAACATACCTGTTCAAGAAGGACACTGGAGGGTACAGGAATCAGTCATTTTCTTTAGGCTTCAGCCTGGTCTAGTGGGTTTGATGGAAGCCTATTAGGCTTCGATCCAGGGGCACCTGAGAATCAAAGAGCCCCCACAATGTTTGGGGTCTGAAGACTTCCCTGAATTGACCACTTGGACACTGAGACTCAGGAAAACTTAACTGCTTTATTGAGAACGATGGGCTGGGGATACAGGCATGTTCAGGAGCTGCACTGCGACCCAGAGCTGTGGAAACACAAGGCTTTCAAGCACAAAAACCGCAGAGCAGGGGATTTCTATAGAAACCATAAACAGAAGAACCAGGAAAGGATTTGAACAATCTAGCTGATTTCCAGAGCCTTAACCTATACAGCCATTGGCTAGCTCACCTGGGGCAGAACGTTCCTCCTCTTCTTCCCCAGACCATTTCCATAGAAACCATAAACAGATGTACCAGGAAAGAGTTTGAACAATCTAGGAGATTTCCAGATTCAGGCAGAGGGCAGCTCTTTCTCAGATGACAGGGAGGGGGTCTGAGGGGCACTCTCCTTCAGGTTTGAGCCTCAAAATCTGGATCCCAAAACTGGAGAGATGCTCAGCAGTTAAGAGCACTGGGTGTCTTACAGAGGACCCTGATTTGATTCCCAGTATTCCACATGGTGGCTTACAATGACCTGTAACTCATGTTCCAGGGGCTCTGACACCCCCTTCTGACTTCCTTGTGTGTTGCAGGACACAGCTACACTTACATGCAGGCAATACATTCATACGCTTAATTATTTTTATTTATTTATTTATTTATTTATTTATTTATTTATTTGTGTGTGTGTGCTTTGCCTGCATGTATGTAATTTCATCCACATCCTTCAGTGCCTGCAGAGGACAGAGGAGGGTATCAGAGCCTATAGACCTGGAGTTGTGGACAATTGGTAGCCACCATGTGGGTGGTTCGAATTGAACCTGGGTCCTTTGCAAGAGCAGTGCTCTTAACTGCTGAGTCATCTCTCCAGCGCCCCATCTTTCAGACCCCACTCCTGTCTGCACCCTCCCACTGTCCCTTTTTTATAACCATGATTTATTGAAGGAACCAGTACAATGATTTCCAAATAATGTCAAACTCTAATTTGTCTAATTGCTTAGACAAATGTATTATCTTTTGTTTTGATCCATTGGCCTGTTTTCTGTAAATTATATAGCTAAAGATTTATTAAATTAAAATTAAATAAAAAAGGTAGAACCTCACCAGAGGAAGTGGGTCACTGGGCTCAGGCCTTGAAGGTATAGAACACTTCTTGTTCACTCTTTTCTTCCTGAGCATGGATGCAATGTGGCCAGTTGGCTTCCTGATCCTTCCATCTTTGCCACCTCTGCCTGCTGGCACGTCTTCTCCACCATGACGGACTATAGCCCTCTGGAACTATGAGCTAAAGAAACCCTTTCTCCCTCTGTCAGGGTATTTGCACGCTCAGGCCTTGAAGGTATAGAACACTTCTTGTTCACTCTTTTCTTCCTGAGCATGGATGCAATGTGGCCAGTTGGCTTCCTGATCCTTCCATCTTTGCCACCTCTGCCTGCTGGCACGTCTTCTCCACCATGACGGACTATAGCCCTCTGGAACTATGAGCTAAAGAAACCCTTTCTCCCTCTGTCAGGGTATTTGCACTTACCATGCCAATGTTTTTATATTTGCATGCTTAAATTTTTTTATGACATGGATTTATTGGATGGCTAGCCTGGTGGCACATGCTTTTAATCCCAGGACTTGGGAGGCAGAGGCAGACAGATCTCTGAATGTTTGAGACCACCCTCTACGTGGTGAGTTTGAGGCCACCCAGGACTACATAGTGAGACCCTGTTTTCTGCCCCAAAATCCACCAAAACAAAACATGGATTTATTGAGGGGAGGGAGGATGGTATATGTCTTGGCATATTGTGTGTATGTGTGTGTGTGTGTGTGTGTGTGTGTGTGTGTGTGTGTATGTTATCATGGCATGCATGTAGAGGCCAGAAGACAATTTTCGGGAGTTGGTTCCCTCCTTGTACTATGTAGGTTGAAGGGACTGAATTCACCTCAGATTTAGCAGCTAGTGCCTTTCTTACTGAGCCATCTCATCTCGAAGGCCTTAATCTACGTCTGTTTTTGTTGTTTGTTTCGTTGATGTTGTTTTTGAGATAGGGTCTTGCTATGTCACCCTGGCTGGCCTGAAACTCACCATGTGATACAGGTTGGCCTTAAACTTGCAGGAGTTCTCCTTCTTCCACCTCTCCAGGGCTGGAATAATACCAATATTGTTTCACTACAAGTGAAATTATCCTCCTTTGACTTCTTTTAGTGTTGCATGCCTGCTTCCTTGTTTGTTTTGTTTTTGCATTATTTTTATTTTATGTGTATGAATTTATTGCTTGCATGTATGTAAGTGCACCCGTGCCATGCAATGCCTGTGGAGGGCAGAAGAGGGTGTCAGATGCCCTGGAAATGCAGTTACAGACAGTTGTTAGCAGCCATGTGGGTGCTGAGATTGAATCTGGGTTCTCTGCAAAAACAGTCAGTGCTCTCAACCACTGAGTCATCTCTCCAGCTCCTCCTTGTTTGTTTTTGAGACAGGGTCTCAAAATGTAGCTCAAGTTAGTCTTCATACTCTTGGCACTCCTCCTGTCTCAGGTTCCCTGAGGGTTAAGCCTCAGTACCCAGGAAGGGAATCACAACCTGGATGACATGTTTGTTTAGACAACAAGATGCTGATGCCCTTGTGGATTCCAGACTAGAGCCTAGAGAGCTAACACTAGACTTCCAGAGGGTGGTGAGTCAGCATAAAATGACTCATACCGGATGTCTGGAGACCCAAAAGTAAACAGTAATGTAATCTGTTATATAACTAGCTTTGGCAAGAAGCCACTTTTGTGTGAATATAAAATGTCTGGGGAATCAAAGGCACATGCCCCTGCCTGAAGAAAGTGAAGCATGTTTACCAGTGGCTCCTCAAATCTTCTTTCTTCCTTTCTTTGTGTCTTTCTTTCTTTGTGTTTTTCTTTCCCTCCCTCCATTTGCCTCCAAGTTCAGGGTTAGAGTCAACTGTGGGGGAATCCTATCACCAAATCCCAGGCTAGTGATAGCCTGGAAGGTGGGACACCTGCTGTTCTAGACCTGTAGTTCTCCGATGGGCTCACTGAACCCTGCCGGTAGACACCTAGCTATGTCTGAGCCATGTTTGGTTGTTGAAGCTCAGGGGATGTTACCGGGTGTCTAGTACTGGCAGAGGCCAGAGACACTGCACAGGCAGCCCCTGCAAGGGAAAGTTCTAGCTGCCAGTGGCAGTGCTGCCGAGCTAGCCCAGAATGGCTCTGAGACAATAGGGTGTGGTCTCTGGCGGGATAGGCACTGGGAGGAGTTCCTCAGCTCCTACAGGCCTGTCAGGGGAGTGGCTTCTCTTTCTGAGATGTTTTCAGTCATAGTGGTTTTTCTTTCTTTTCCTTCCTTCCTTCCTTCCTTCCTTCCTTCCTTCCTTCCTTCCTTCCTTCCTTCCTTCCTTCCTTCTTTCTTTCCTTCTTTTGTCTTTCTGGGGACAAGGTTTCCCTGTATCCTCAGATGATCTGGAACTTGCTATGGAGACCAAGCTGGCCTTGATCTCCCAAAGATCCCCTTGCCTCTGCCTCCCTAGTGCTGGGACAAAAGGTGTGTGATAGGTAAAAAGTTGGCAGAGAATGAGTGAATGGATGATGAGGCACTGAGGCACAGCTAAAACTCCATCAAAATAGGGTTTATTAGCAAAGGAACACATGGGACAGATTCCCTTCTGGGCATGGAAAATGTCTGCCTGGGTCTTGAGCTGGGGTCTTTTTAAAAGGGAGGCTTCTGCTTCCTGCAGAAGGCAGGAAGTTGTATTTTTTTTTTTAAAGTTGAGTGGTGGTGGGGAGTGGGAGAGCAGGACTATTAAAACCTGTCCTCTTTAGAGATCAAAGGGGAAGCTTATTGTGTTGGACAAACAGTGGAGCAGGAGCATGAAAAGTCCTTGGGATCCTGTTGGTGAAGGGGCGGGGCTATCTGAACCTTAACATTCCAGCCTTTTGTATTATAGGATGGGGGTGCCTTTGTCAACTTGCTACTTCCTGCTGGACAGGGTCGATGTGGGGGGCACTGGATTAGGGGTCGGTCAGACAGCAAGGGTCCCTCTTCATGCATCTCAACAGGGTCCTCAATGGTTGACAGGTGCTTATGTACATGTGGAGGGAAGGAAAGTAACAACTGATTAAAATTAGTAAGAGTTAGTTTTTGGATTTGGTCCTTAAAATATCTGAAGAGGCAAGGAGCAGTGGTTAGCACCAAGGTAATAGCTCATTTTTCTTCTTTTTTATTTTTTTTTCTTCTGCCAGGGCTGAACTCGAGAGCGATGGACTCAGGATTTGTTTTCAGGCATTTGATAGCTGTTGGAGTGGCTAGAATCAGTGTCAGTTACCTCTCAAAGTTTCTAGATAGGGAGAGAAAACAAATTTAGCTATCATTTCATTTTTTGGCTAGAACAATAGTGGGTTGCCTCCCTTAGCTGTAAGTGGGCACTACAGTATTGTAGACCACGATTTGAAGTCTTACATCTGAGTAATGTCCCATTAGGAACAAAATCATCAATGAGAGATAATTATCTAAATAACATAAGAACTCACGTCTAATGATGTCTGGGTTGTGTAATCCTCTGAACCCTTAAAATATACTGATGACTTTAATTTTGGTTATACTTTCCTTTTGGGTGTTTAAGACCATACTGTTGGCCCAAATAAACCAATTTATGTTTATTCTTAAGGTCGTATGAGGATTTGGTATTCAGGGGCCACATGGGCTTGGGGGGAGCCCTTGGCTCCTCAGGCTTTTCTATTACCAGTTCCATCTATGTGAAGATAAGCCAAAAGGTCTTGCTTGACCTGGGCTTCGCTTGGAAGCATGGAGGAAATGTTTCCTCTGTGTTGACTCTCCTCTTTGCAGACTGGACACTAGTTCAAGTCCCTCTTCTGGGGTCTCCATGGCCTCCCTGAACAAGAGGACAGGAGACTCGCCAAAGTTACAGGACATTTCGAGAGATATGCCAT
>NW_008328349.1:605419-606628 GCF_000622305.1 Nannospalax galili
ATATTTTTCATTTTGGTAAAAACTACTGAAACACAAAAGGCCTATAATTTCTCCAAATCCATCTGGGTGGGGTGGCACACGCCTTTATCCCAGCACTAGGGAAGCAGAGGCAGGCCGATCTCTGTGAGTTGAAGGCCAGCCTGGTCTACATAGGCCAGTCAGGACTACATAGTGAGATCCTGACTCCAAAAAAAAAAAAAAGTCATTCTCAGTCACCCAGCCAGTCTAGTCTATGTAAGATTCTATCTTGAGTTGGAGAGTTGGCTCAGCAGTTAAGAGCATTGGCTGCTGTTGCAGAGGACCTGAGTTCAATGTCCAGCACAGACATGGTGGCTAACAACAAGCTGTAATTCCAGTTCCAGAGGAATCTGACACTGTCTTCTGACCTCCTCAAGCATTGCACAACATGGGTGCACTTACACACATGCAGTGTGTCCCACCACATCTGGCCTCTCTTCGACTTCTTTTTTGTCTTTTTTTTTGAGATGAGGTCTCCTTGTAGCCTTAGCTGCCTGGAACTCACTATGTAGACCAGGCTGACCTTGATCTCACAGAGATCCACCTGCCTCTGCCTCCCGAGTGCTGGGATTGAAGGCATGCGCCACCACAGCCTGCCCGGCTTCTTTGGTAAGCAGGCAACAGCATGAGAGAAGTCATGCCAGCGTCTGTGTGGCAGCACTGCCATCTGTGGTTAGTCATTTCTCTCTGAACCAGGCTTCTAAGGGGGAGGGAGGGGTTATTTGAATTAAATTCAACTTTAGGTCTGACTTGCCTGAGACAAAATGGAGGGAAGGTCAAGATGGAGTTGCCTGAGCTATCACAGTAGAGTGCCCACCTAGTATGTGTAAGGCCCTGAATTTGATTCTGTAGTGAAGAAGAAGGAGAAAGAAAAGAAGAGGAAGGAGAAGAAGGGGAAGAGGAAGAGGAGGAAGAGGATATTTCTTTGTTAGATAGGCAAACCATTTTATTACCTAAGCTTCTGACCTACATAATGTTACTAAAACTAGTCCTGGGTGTAGTAGCAAACTCCTATAATCCTAGCCCAGGAAGATTAGACGTTAAAACTCATTCCTACCAGGGGTGGTGGCATTTTACTTTAATTTCAGCACTTGTGAGGGAGAGGCAGGGGATCTTTGTGAGTTGAATGAAGGCCAGCCTGGTCTACATAGGCCAGTCAGGACTACATAGTGAGATCCTGACTCCAAAAAA
>NW_008328349.1:606783-617455 GCF_000622305.1 Nannospalax galili
CAGAGGAATCTGACACTGTCTTCTGACCTCCTCAAGCATTGCACAACATGGGTGCACTTACACACATGCAGGCAATACATTCGTGCACATAAAATAAAAATAATAAATAAAATATAAAAAAGGTTCTATCTCAAAAGAATAAAACAAAATAAAAGGTAATAGGTAGGCATGTAGATGGATAACTCCTGGCCAAGCTTGGTGACTCCCATTTGTAATCCTACTATTTGAGGAGTCAGTATATAGTTTGTTGGAATGTGCTAGGAAAGGGTGACACTGATCAAGTGAAATGGTCAAATAGACTGAGTGACTTTAGCCTTTGAATTGTATTTATTTAATTTTTGTTTCCTTATTTTATTTTATTTTAATTTTTTGAGACAGAATCTCTCTGTAGCCATAGTTGACCTGGAACTTGTTATGTAGAAGAGGCTGGCCTCTATCTCATAGAAATCCACCTGACCATGCCTCCTGAGTGCTGGAATTAAAGGTGTGCATCACCACCCCTAGCTCTTTGTTTAATTTTAAAAATTTATCATTTCTTTGCGTGTGCGTGTGTGCAAGTGCATGTGGGTGCCTGAATAGGGCAGCAGAGGGCAGCAGATCCTTGACTGGAGTTACAGAAGGCTGTGAGCCTAGGAACCAAACACAGAGGCTCCGGTGCAAGAGTAGGACGAGCTCATTTCTGCAGCCCTTGTATTTATTTTTGAGGTGAGGTTTGTATAGGCTGGGCTGGTCTTCAACTCATTTAAAAAAAAATATTTTATTATTATTTTTATTTTCTGTGTATGCATGTACTGCCTGCACGTAGGTAAGTGCACCCATGTGGTTCAATGCCCACGGAGGTCAGAAGAGGCTGTTGGATCCCCTGGAACTGGAGTTACAGACAGTTCTTACCTGCCATGTGGTTGCTAGGATTTGAACCTGGGTCTTCTACAAGAACAACCAGTGTTCTTAACTACTGAGCCATCTCTCCAGCCCCTTCAATTCCTTTTTTAAAAAGATGTGTATGCGTGTACTGCCTGCATGTATGTAAGTGCACCCGTGTTGTGCTATGCCCTCAGAAGTCGGAAGAGGGCATTGGCTCCTCTGGACCTGGAGTTACAGATGGTTGTTAGCCACCATGTGGGTGCTGGGAATCAAACCTGGATCCTCTGCAAGAGCAGCCAGTGCTCTTAACTGCTAAGTCATCTCTGCAGTCCCTTAAGATGTTTTTTATTTATTTTTATTTTTTTTCAACTCCTTATACTGAGAATAACCTTGAATTCCTGATCCATAGTGCTGCAATTCCAGATATACACCACCCATCCCAATTTTATGTGGTGCAGGGAATTGAAGCAGGGCCTGTGAATGCTGGGCAAGCACTCATCAGCTGAGCTACACCTCCAACATAGCACTTGGATTTTATAGTTTTCTTGGGGAGGAGTTAGCCAACAGGTATTTTTAGCATACCTGTTAACAAGAGGAGGGCAAGAAGGAAGGGCTGGATTAGAACAGGAAAGAATGTCAGAATTTGCAGTTGGGCTTCTGACTTCCTAGATAGGCTAAGTAAGCCAGCTATGAAACAGCTTGTGGTTTTATCTTTCCTGAAGAGTAGGGTTTGAATCAAACCTCTGTTTTGTAAATTGTGGTTTAAGTAATTTTCCATTTTTTAGCTCAGAGAGAGATAACAGAAAGAATTGCATTCTTTTGTTTGTTTGAGAAAGGGTTTTTCGGTAGCCCCAGCAAGGCTGGAACTCACTATGTAGACTAGCAGGCTGACTTTGATCTCACAGAGATCCTCCTGTCTGCCAATGGAGTGCAGGGACTAAAGGCTTGAGCTACCAGGCCAGGCCAAGAAATTGCATTCTTAAAATAAGAATGGCATGAAATTATTTATTTATTTATGTCTCTTTGAGACAGGGTCTCCCTGTAGCTGCAGCTGGCCTGGAACTCAGTCTGTAGACCAGGCTGGCCTTGAACTCACAGACATCGGCCTGCCTCTGCCTCCCAAGCTGGGATTAAAGTGGTATCCACCATGCCTGGCCTTCATTTAGCAATTTTTTAAAGGTACAGGTTATATTCCAGGCCTTTTGCATACCATGGGACTATACTCCCAGTGTGAAAGAAACTTCCCAGAAAGAACTTCTACAACTCTGGGCGTGGTGGCACACACCTTTAATCTCAGCAGGCAGATCTCTGTGAGCTCAAGGCCAGCCTGGTCTACTTCCAGGCCATCTGGGGCTAGAGGGAGACCCTGTCTCAAAGAAAGATTAAAAAAAAAAAAAGAACAGCATCTTGAACGGAACTTCCTGCAAGACTGACCGACCGACTGTTTAATACTTCAATGGCTGTGAAAAGTCTGGAATGTTGCAGATCTAGAGCCTATTCATACATTACCTTGAGACATCTTTAAGTCCTGTAAATAAGGGCTAGGGGCTCAGAATACAGGAACAATAATAGAGAAAGAAAGAGACCAGACCAGACCTTAGAATAAGCACCTCAGGGAGGGACAGCTGACAGCAGCCTTCCCACCCACATGCTGGAATTGACTGCTGCAGGGCCTTTGGGACTTAGGCTGTAGCTGTGGCTGACTGACTACATGATCAGGGGCACTCTTGAGAAATTTATGGGCCCCTTTTTCCTGGTGCTGTTTGCTATGGTTTATCTTGAGAGACAGAGGGTTTATGATCTCTTCTAAGGACCATTTGCTCAAGACATGCTGTCTTGGGAAACAGGCTATCTCAACAAACAGTCCTCCCAGGAGGGAGGGAAGTGACTGATAACCTTGGCTTTCTGTCACTGGGGCATTTTATCAAATAGCCACACCTTGCCCACCTCTGCTTCTGAATTAACATTCTTGTGACTAACAAAATGTATTAACTTATAATGGAAATAGAAAACCACATCAGATGTTGCTAAAAGCTCTTGCAGTGTAATGGTAATTAAGAACTTTGGAGCAGGAAAAGCTCTGTCATAGGAGTTGGAAATGCAGGAATGGTAAACAGGAATACCCCCCCGCCCCCCCCATAGAAGTCTTTCTTTTCCAAAGTTGCAACATTTATGTAACCTCTACCAGGCTAGAAATCATTGTTTTCTAAGCCTGCCACATTCCTGTATCCTTTATGATCCTATGCTACCTGTAAACTACTTACTTAGTTACCACATATGTGCTATTTGCCCATTGCTTGCATTCAAACTCACTCTCCTCACCTGACTTTGACTGTTGGTCTCCGATTTTTCCATAATAAACCTAATAAAAGAAACAGTCCCCACCAATCAAAAGGCTAATAATGCCATCAGATAGCATCTGAGGCCTATAGCTAAAATGTCTCTTTTGCTGTGTCTGCTACTTAGTGTTTCCAACAATATATTTGCAAAGTGTCTTGACGTATGACTTTGTTTTGTTACTATAAAAAGGTAATGAAGCTGGGCATGGTGGTGCATGCCTTTAATCTCAGCACTCAGGAGGCAGAGGCAGGCGGATCTCTGAGTTCAAGGCCAGCCTGGTCTACATAGTGAGTTCCAGGACAGCCTGGGGCTATAGGGAGACTCTGTCTCAAAAAGAACAAAACAAAACAAAACAAAACTGTAATGAAACTGTTACCATGCTGGAACATGGAATTTGGTATAACCGGAATCTGTGTTCCAGGGCCGTGGTAACTCATATTTGGCCCCAGAATAATCTCTTATCCTCTGACGTGAGAGTTATGCTTTTGCATCAACACCAGCGTTATAGAAATGATAAGAAATGAAAAACTGAGCTGAAGAGATGGCCCAGTGGTTAAGAGCACTGACTGCTCTTGTAGAGGATTTGGGTTCAACTCCCAGCACCCACATGGTGGCTAACAACATCTCTAACTCCAGTTCCAGGGGATCTGACATCTTCTTCTGACCTCCACAGGCATTGCGCAACATGGGTATGCTTATGGACATGGAGGCATAATGTTCATACATATGAAATAAAAGTAATAAAAAAAGAATATTTCATTCCAGAATTTGTTAACACAAAGACAGGAAGGTTTTTGGTAATGATAGGGGCACTGCATATTGTATATTATAAGAGCATGTTTGTGCTTTATTCTGTAGTAAGGAATCTGCATGTACATATTACTAATGATTTGTTTGAGTTAACCCTTCCCTGCTACTCAAATGCAGATAGAGAGAGACAGACAGACAGACAGACACACACACACACACACACACACACACACACACACACTCCCCAGAAGGGATGTAAGACTCTGGACTTGGTGTCTGCAGACCCTCTCCTGCTACACTGAGAGAGAGATGATAGCTGGAAAGGGAATCTGAAAGACAAGAGCCACCTGGCCAAAAGGATAACACCGAACTTTGAATTGATTTCCTTTGTTCTGCTTCTATAGAAAAAGGTTAAGGATAAAAGGACTGAGGAAGGCAGATTTTGCTCTGGCCTCTCAGATTCCTGGCTCTCTGGATAAAGCACAGTTTAAAGATGCAAAGTTTCTGGTTTTATCTATATGTGGGACAGAATGGGTCACTTATAGTTTCAGTGGCCTTAACTGTTACCTATTAAGATCTAAAGACATAGAGCTGTGGATGTAACAGTGTTACAGCATTTATTTAGCTGTGGGAAGTTCTGGGGTTCTGTGAACTGAAGTTTGCCTAAGAAGCTGCATGTGTATAAACGCGCTGCAGGGGCTGTAGAAATGGCTCAGCAATAGAGCACTGACTGCTCTTGGAGAGGACCCGGGTTCAGTTCCCAAGGTACATATGGTGGCTAACAACTGTCCGTAACTCCAGTTCCAGGAGATCAACACCCTCTTCTGACCTCCGTGAGTATTGCACAACGTGGGGGCACCTACCTACAGGCAAGCAATACACTCATTAAATAAAAATAATAAATAATATATTTTAAAAGATCCTGTAGGCTGCTTAGCTTTGGCTGACTACAACATCATGATTGTGCAGAAATGCAATGTTGTAGGCGAGGAGCCCACATTACCTTTGGCTGTTCATAATCATTCACCTTGCTAAGCGTGATAGTACAGGCTTGTCATTCCAGCATTTGGGAGACTGAGACAGGATCTCAACTTTTTTTCTTTTTCTAAAAATTAATTAATTTTTATTTTATGTGTATGAATGTTTTGCCCACATGTATGTATGTACACCTATGTTATGCAAAGCTGGCAGAGGCTAGAAGAGGGCATCAGATCCCCAGGACCTGAAGTTACAATGGTTGTTAACCACCACGTAGATTCTGGGAATTGAACCCAGGTTTTCTATGAGAGCAGCCAGTGCTCCTAACCACTGAGCCATCTCTCCAGCCTCTTCTTTTGTGTTTTTGTGAGACAGGGTCTCCCTGTGTTCCTTGCTGGCCTGGAAGTCCCTATTTAGACCAGGCTAGTAGGGGGTAGGAGGTAGTAGGGTGAGGATGGAGATGGGGGAGGAGGTCTGAATATAACAAAAATTCGTTGTATGAAATTCTTGAATCAGCCGGGCGTGGTGGTGTATGCCTTTAATCCCAGCACTCAGGAGCCAGAGATAGGCAGATCGCTGTGAGTTCAAAGCCAGCCTGGTCTACATAGTGAGTTCCAGGACAGCTGGGGCTACAGGGAGACCCTGTCTCAAAAAGACCAAAAAAAAAAAGAAATTCTTGAATCAAAATTTCTTTTAAACTTTGTGCTGGATAGCTTAATGTCAATACACCTGGAGTTGAGGGAGCCTCAATTGGGGGATTTCCTCTATTGGACTGGCCTGTGGCCATGTCTGAGGGGCATCTTCTTGATGAGTGATGTGGGAGGGCCCAGCCCACTGTGGCTGGTGCCATCCCTGGGCAGGTGGGCCTGTGTTGCATAAGAAAGCAGGCTGAGCAGGGACCAGGAGAGCAAGCCAGTAAGCAGCGTTCCTCCATGGCCTGTGCTCCAGCTTCTGCCTCCAGGTTCCTGCCCTGAGTTCCTACCTTGGGCTCTCGGATAAACTGTGACCCTAAATAAACCCTTTCCTCCCCAAGTTAGTATTGGTCAGAGTGTTTTGTCACAGCAACGAAGAAACAAACTAAGACAAACTTAAAGTGAAAAAAAAAAAAAAAAAACAAACCAAAACAAAACCAGCAAGAAATGAAGGCAGGCTGCCAGGTCTTCTCCCTTTAGCTACACGTTCCTCAAACGAGGAGTCAGTACTTTTTAGCAAACTGGCTTCTGAGTATGTGACAGTGTACTGAGTAGAGGCTGCTCACCAGGTGCAACTTTTTTTTAGTGCTAACTATTCGTGTGTGTGTGTGTGTGTGTGTGTGTTCCAGTTGGGCACAGTGGTACATACATATCTGTAACCCTAGAGTTACCATCTAGGAATCTTCCTTTTTGAGACAGGCTCTCCCTGTATCCCAACCTGGCCTGGAACTTGCTAGGTAGACCAGGCTGGTCTTGAACTTTCTATGTATATCACTAAGGATGATATTGAATTTTTGATCCTATTTCTACCTGCCAAGCACAAGAATTACAGGCATGCTTCACCACATCTCGTTTATGCCATGCTGAATATCAAACCTATGGCTGTTGCAGGGTGAGAGAGCTGAGGATCTGTCTGGGTTCCTCTCAGCGGTGGACAAAGTCTTGAACATCCAAGGCCAGCTTGCCTGAACTCTCTGTGTTTGATCTCACAGAGATCTGCCTGTTTCTGCATCCTCCCCGTCCCTCCCAGTGCTGGGATTGCTGGGATTAAAGACATGTACCATTACACCCAGCTCCCCACTTAGTTTTTGAGACAGGGTCTGTTACTGAACCTAGAGATCAACTTTTTAGCTAGAATGCTTGCTCCCCATCTGCTTGTCTCCAACCAGCCCTGGGCACCATTAAGCCTGGATTTTATGTGGGTACTGGGGATTGGAACTCAGGTCCTCATGCTGCTTAATAAGCACTTTACCCACTGAGCCACCTCCCCAGCCTCTAGTGTTGTATTCTTATTTGAAATTATGCATAAACCACGTTAGAATGCCTTTCAATAAGTAAAAGGTGGAGGCCAGGTATGGTGGTTCTCACTTTTAATCCCAACACTTGGAAGGCAGAGACAGGTGGATCTCTGGGAGTTTGAGTTCAGCCAGGTCTACATAGTGAGTTCTAGGCCAGCCAGAGCTATTGTTTCAGAAAGAAGGAAGGAAGGAAGGAAGGAAGGAAGGAAGGAAAGAAATAAAAAATGGCATTTTTAGATACAGGGAATTCTATGTTGGTGTAGTCAAGATAAAAAATATAGACAATTGCTTACTTTGGTCATTGCCTGTAACATATTAATGAACACAAATTTAAACAGGCAAGTCTTGCTAGGTTCTGAGACACTGAGGGGAATTTTTTCCTGGTATTTAAGCATATTTACATAACCAGTTACATAAATCTAAATATACAACGGATTTTTCTAGCAGAGTGTGGTGGCACACATCTGTAATCTAAGTACTTGGGGGACAGAGACAGTCTGGTCTACATAGCCAGGTCTAAGCAGGTCATGATGACACAGTAAAATCCTGCCTCACAACCAAACGAAGTAAAAAAGAAACAAAAAATAATTTTCCAGCCGGGCGTGGTGGTGCATGCCTTTAGTTCCAGCACTCGGGAGGCAGGGGCAGGTAGATCTCTGTGAGGTTGAGGCCAGCCTGGTCTACACAGAAAGTTCCAGACCAGCTGGGGCTACAGGGAGACCCTGTCTCAAAAAGACCCCCACCCCCCAAAAAATTCCAGTTGGGCACAGTGGTACATACATATCTGTAACCCTAGAGTTACCATCTAGGAATCTTCCTTTTTGAGACAGGCTCTCCCTGTATCCCAACCTGGCCTGGAACTTGCTAGGTAGACCAGGCTGGTCTTGAACTTTCTATGTATATCACTAAGGATGATATTGAATTTTTGATCCTATTTCTACCTGCCAAGCACAAGAATTACAGGCATGCTTCACCACATCTCGTTTATGCCATGCTGAATATCAAACCTATGGCTGTTGCAGGGTGAGAGAGCTGAGGATCTGTCTGGGTTCCTCTCAGCGGTGGACAAAGTCTTGAACATCCAAGGATGAATGAAGTAAAGTCTCAGAAAAGGGTGAAAGCAGGCATTTATCTATGCAAAGATCAAGTAATGCTACCCTATTGGGAAGGGTGGTGTCTCCAGAGCTGGAGACACCGAATGATGGCTGGGCTTGTTCTTTTATAGGGTCCCTAGGTCTACTCTCCTTTGATCCCCTCTTCTCACACTTCATCATTTGGTCCAGACAGCCCTGGTCAGGACAGTGATAACTAAAACAGATGTCCTTGTCTGGCAGAGGGCCTTGTCAGGCTGGTAGCCTCATTTTTTGGTGCAAGGCATTGTTTTGATGCATTCTAGCAGTTATGTGGGAATGTTGTTTCCTTCCTTCTTTCTGACGTATTCCCTGTCTACCCTTAAATAACTTCTAACAAGCCTTCCTGCTTTTTTGAGTTCTAATTCGAAAATCTTCACTGCTAACCCTTCTTCCTTATCTGAGTTGTAACTCAGAAATCCTGACTTTCCTTTTCCCCTTTCTGTTGCTTTTTTGACTATCAGCCAAAATCCGAAGTAAGCTTTCTCTGACACTTGATTTTCTCCATGTTCCTCTGAAGAACACCCCCTACTTCTCACCCTTTTCTACAGCTGATTGCAGATCTCCAGTGTTAACTCTAACTCAAACAGCAGCTCCCTCTTTCAGGCACTATCTGAATTTACAGCTTGCCTGTCCTGTTGTTTTTCTTTTAGATGGTAATAAAATGATCTTCTTAACTTTCTTCTGAGTCCATTAAGTTTCTCTTTTCATGGCCAGGTGTGGTGGCACATGCCTTTGGTCTCAGCACTTGGGAGGCAGAGGTGGGCAGATGCCTGTGAGTTCAAGTCCAACCTGCTCTACATAGTGAGTTCAGGTCAGCTGAGACTACAGGGAAACCCTGTCTCAAAAAGACAAAAAAAAAAAAAAAAGATTTTTTTTTTCATTGTGTGTATGTGTATACATCTGGGTGTGTGTTTGTATGAATGAATGCACATTTTAAATTCTTTTACTAATGAGACTAATAACCTACAAAAGTGAACCCCTGTTCCCTGTAGCACATATGAAATGTGCAAATGTGGCCAAAAGTTGTCTGGTACTTTGTGTGAAGGTCAAACAGGCTGAAATCAGAATGCTCTACTGTTTGCAACTTTGCTGTCTACACTGTAAGAGGCCACTACGCTCTCAACATCGCAGGCCTCAGAAGCACCACATGACCCAGCTGTACTCCCAGGCGTATGCCCAAAAGACTATCTTCCATGACAGAGATACTTATATATCCATGTTTATTGCTTTTTTAATTAACAATACCAGGGAAATGGAATCAGGCTAGATGTCCACCAGCACAAAAATGAATCATGAAAATGTGGTACATACATACAACGGAATTTTATTTACCCATAAAGAAAAATGAACTATACAGGAAAATGGATGAAACTGAAAAATGTGACACACAGTTGTCTGAGAACTTGGGAGCTTTTCTTCTCTTGGGGAGCTAGGGTCCAGGAAAACTCCACAGCCACCAAAGCTTCTCTGAGCCAGCGGTTTCTGTTCTTGTCTTGAGAATTTGAAGAAGGGGAGTTTATGGACCATAGAGCTTGAGTGTTAGAAGAAGCTTATTATAGATTCAAAAGTGGGAGTTTAAAATGGAGAGAGAGAGAAAGAGAGAGAGAGAGAGAGAGAGTCCTGTAGAGCAGGAGGGTCCTAGGAAATAGGGTACCATGAAGCTGCTAGTTTGAATGCTTTTTAAAGGACTTATGACAATTAGGATAAAGAATGGGAGGAGGACCAGCTGGTCAGTCAGGCTAGCCCAACCAGGTGTCCAGGTGCTTGCTTTCAGTTTCCCTGTAGCATTTACAGCTTTGAGGCAGAGGTGCTCATTTAGGAGATATCAAAGAAATAGGAGGCAGAATTCTATTCTGACATTCCTGGCCTCTCCCAAGGACATTCTCAGACCTGCTCCTTTGGGGTCTCTGCCCTACATAGCCAGTTTCTGTCTCCTGTTCTCATCAATTATACTAAGTGAGGTAGCATGTGTTCAGAAGGATAAATGCCACATGATTGCTCTCATATGTAGACCCTAGGTTCTAATTTTTATACATTCGTACTTATGTGGGAGTGAGTGTTCATGAGAGGAGGAAAGTGGAGAGAGCAATAAAACATAAGTGATTTGAAAGCAGAAAGGAGACTGTTAGGGGAGGGAATGTTTAAACAGGGATGGGGTACAGGGATATGGTAGACAGGTGGGGAAGGGTCAGCCAAAGCAAAGTATGTATGAAAATGTCATACATATTTTGCAAGTTAATTAAAAATAAAAATTTTGTAAAAATGGGAAAAAACTTCTGTGATCTCTTCATGATCTGAATTCTAGTCATAGGATCAGCTAAATTATGGCACACTGGAGTAAGGTAGGGGCTGGAATTGTAGCAGACCCCCTGAAAGCACCCAAATCTGGCCTCTGCCCCCGCCTGCGGGGACCCTGTACAGGTAAGGCTCGAGGGGGACCACTCCCTGAAAGGAAAAACGGGCGAGAAAGAAGAGACGGAGCCCAAGCAAGTCCACTTGTCAAGGGTCGCTTTATTGTACTGCAAGCCTTTTTTTTTATATACAGTTTGTATTCAGAGGGGGTTGAAGAAGTTGGTCAAAGGTTACAGCATTCTTATGGGTATGGGAGGGGGACTGA